>NC_034199.2:50945280-51067780 GCF_002021735.2 Oncorhynchus kisutch
AGGTATTGGCTGGGCAGAGCAGGTATTGACAGGTATTGGCTGGGCAGAGCAGGTATTGACAGGTATTGGCTGGGCAGAGCAGGTATTGACTGGGCAGAGCAGGTATTGACTGGGCAGAGCAGGTATTGACTGGGCAGAGCAGGTATTGACTGGGCAGAGCAGGTATTGGCTGGGCAGAGCAGGTATTGACAGGTATTGGCTGGGCAGAGCAGGTATTGACAGGTATTGGCTGGGCAGAGCAGGTATTGACAGGTATTGGCTGGGCAGAGCAGGTATTGACTGGGCAGAGCAGGTATTGACTGGGCAGAGCAGGTATTGACTGGGCAGAGCAGGTATTGACTGGGCAGAGCAGGTATTGACTGGGCAGAGCAGGTATTGACTGGGCAGAGCAGGTATTGACTGGGCAGAGCAGGTATTGGCTGGGCAGAGCAGGTATTGGCTGGGCAGAGCAGGTATTGACAGGTATTGGCTGGGCAGAGCAGGTATTGGCAGAGCAGGTATTAATAGGTATTGGCTGGGCAGAGCAGGTATTGACAGGTATTGGCTGGGCAGAGCAGGTATTGACTGGGCAGAGCAGGTATTGACTGGGCAGAGCAGGTATTGACTGGGCAGAGCAGGTATTGACTGGGCAGAGCAGGTATTGGCTGGGCAGAGCAGGTATTGGCTGGGCAGAGCAGGTATTGGCTGGGCAGAGCAGGTATTGGCTGGGCAGAGCAGGTATTGACTGGGCAGAGCGGGTATTGACTGGGCAGAGCAGGTATTGGCTGGGCAGAGCAGGTATTGGCTGGGCAGAGCAGGTATTGGCTGGGCAGAGCAGGTATTGACAGGTATTGGCTGGGCAGAGCAGGTATTGACAGGTATTGGCTGGGCAGAGCAGGTATTGACAGGTATTGGCTGGGCAGAGCAGGTATTGACTGGGCAGAGCAGGTATTGACTGGGCAGAGCAGGTATTGGCTGGGCAGAGCAGGTATTGACAGGTATTGGCTGGGCAGAGCAGGTATTGGCTGGGCAGAGCAGGTATTGACAGGTATTGGCTGGGCAGAGCAGGTATTAACAGGTATTGGCTGGGCAGAGCAGGTATTAACAGGTATTGGCTGGGCAGAGCAGGTATTAACAGGTATTGGCTGGGCAGAGCAGGTATTGACTGGGCAGAGCAGGTATTAACAGGTATTGGCTGGGCAGAGCAGGTATTAACAGGTATTGGCAGAGCAGGTATTGACAGGTATTGGCTGGGCAGAGCAGGTATTAACAGGTATTGGCAGAGCAGGTATTGACAGGTATTGGCTGGGCAGAGCAGGTATTAACAGGTATTGGCAGAGCAGGTATTAAAAGGTATTAACAGGTATTGACAGGTATTGGCTGGGCAGAGCAGGTATTGGCAGGTATTGGCTGGGCAGAGCAGGTATTGGCAGGTATTGGCTGGGCAGAGCAGGTATTAACAGGTATTGGCAGAGCAGGTATTGACAGGTATTGGCTGGGCAGAGCAGGTATTAACAGGTATTGGCTGGGCAGAGCAGGTATTGGCAGAGCAGGTATTAATAGGTATTGGCTGGGCAGAGCAGGTGTTGGCAGAGCAGGTATTAACAGGTATTGGCTGGGCAGGCTACTGCACTACCAGGGCCCCCGTACAGGCTAGTGGACTACCAGGGCCCCTACAGGCTAGTGGACTACCAGGGCCCCGTACAGGCTACTGCACTACCAGGGGCCCCGCACAGGGTAAAGATAGTGCACTGTAGTGTATAGGGTGCCATTGGAGAGACAGCCTCTGTTCTGTTGCTGCCGTCTGCTCTCTTAATACCCATTAATACCTGTTAATACCTGCCCTGCCCATACCTGTTAATACCTGCTCTGTTAATATCTACTCTGCTAACACCTGCTCTGCCCAGCCAATACCTATTAATACCTGCTCTGCCAATACCTGCTCTGCCCAGCCAATACCTGTTAATGCCTGCTCTGCCCAGCCAATACCTGTTAATACCTGCTCTGCCCAGCCAATACCTATTAATACCTGCTCTGCCAATACCTGCTCTGCCCAGCCAATACCTATTAATACCTGCTCTGCCAATACCTGCTCTGCCCAGCCAATACCTGTTAATACCTGCTCTGCCAACACCTGCTCTGCCCAGCCAATACCTATTAATACCTGCTCTGCCAATACCTGCTCTGCCCAGCCAATACCTGTTAATACCTGCTCTGCCCAGCCAATACCTGTCAATACCTGCTCTGCCAATACCTGTTAATACCTGCTCTGCCCAGCCAATACCTGCCAATACCTGCTCTGCCCAGCCAATACCTGCCAATACCTGCTGGGCAGAGCAGGTGTTGGCAGAGCAGGTATTAACAGGTATTGGCTGGGCAGAGCAGCCTGCCTGTACGGGGGCCCTGGTAGTGCAGTAGCCTGTACGGTGCCCCTGGTAGTGCAGTAGCCTGTACGGGGCCCTGGTAGTGCAGTAGCCTGTAGGGGGCCCTGGTAGTGCACTAGCCTGTATGGGGCCCTGGTAGTGCAGTAGCCTGTACGGGGCCCTGGTAGTGCACTAGCCTGTATGGGGCCCTGGTAGTGCACTAGCCTGTATGGGGCCCTGGTAGTGCACTAGCCTGTATGGGGCCCTGGTAGTGCACTAGCCTGTATGGGGCCCTGGTAGTGCACTAGCCTGTATGGGGCCCTGGTAGTGCACTAGCCTGTATGGGGCCCTGGTAGTGCACTAGCCTGTATGGGGCCCTGGTAGTGCACTAGCCTGTAGGGGGCCCTGGTAGTGCAGTAGGCTGTATGGGGCCCTGGTAGTGCACTAGCCTGTAGGGGCCCATGGTAGTGCAGTAGGCTGTATGGGGCCCTGGTAGTGCACTAGCCTGCAGGGGGCCCTGGTAGTGCAGTAGCCTGTAGGGGGCCCTGGTAGTGCAGTAGCCTGTAGGGGGCCCTGGTAGTGCAGTAGCCTGTATGGGGCCCTGGTAGTGCAGTAGTCTGTAGGGGCCCTGGTAGTGCAGTAGCCTGTTACTGTGGTTTAACTTTGGTTTTGTAAAGCTGCCTTGCAGATGGTCAAGCACAGGTTTGTAAATGTCCAAATGCCTGGCGTAACGTGCAAACAACAAAATGCTTTAAGTCTTTCTGGAAGAAAGGCTGCAATAATGGACAAGGAGAAAACGCACGTTTCCACTGTGCAAAGCTGCCGCCAGACCTTTAGCCCCCACCTGGCCTGCGTCATACAGTTACACCCGCCGTCTCAGCAGGGTGGATAGAGGAGGCTGAAGTCAGCACCCCTCACCTTTAACGTGTGTCTATCCATTAGTCCTGGGGCTCTTCACTACCCCGCTCTTCCTCCCTCCATATACCCTTCATCCTCAACTACCCTGCCTGTGTCCCAAAATGGTGACCTAGTCCCTCGATAATGCACTACTTTAGACAGGCAGACAACTTGAGACTGAGTTGGGAAGTCAATCAGCAACATGTACTGTCCCAGGACCATTCTTCAAAAAAAGTGGCTACTTTGAAGAATCTCAAATATAAAGTATATTTACAATTGTTTAACACCTTTTTGCTACAACATGATTCCATATGTGTTATTTCATAGTTTTGATGTCTTCACTATTATTCTACAATGTAGAAAAACCCTGGAATGAGTTGGTGTGTCCAAACTCAAATGATACTATATGTTGACTTACTGTTTGGGTGAAACATGTCACAGGTGAATCTCATTTTAGGAGGGCTGAGGGGGTAGTCTGACGGGAAGGAGAGGAGGGCTGGAAATACTCCGCCCTCAAAACACGTGTCCTCTGGACCCCTGGTTAGAAAACACACGGGACGCAGGGTTAGTTAGGCCGGAGAAGTGACGACGTTATGAATCAGTCACAGCTCAATGGGTGATACATTCTGCATCTGCACATTTTTCGTCATATAGATTAGAAATGGAAAGCGTTTTTCTATGGACCTGGGTCAGATGTCAAAGGTCATGGTAAGAAAAAAAATAGGCAACTTAGCTTTAATCGTGCACCAAATATTACATCTGACACCAGCTTCATGTTGAACCACTATCCGGCAGACCAAACCCTCCCCAAACACTCAACAGCCTAAAACATACTAGGTGCAGCTCTGTTCTCTAGAGGGGAGGTGCAGCTCTGTTCTCTAGAGGGGAGGTGCTGCTCTGTTCTCTAGAGGGGAGGTGCAGCTCTGTTCTCTAGAGGGGAGGTGCAGCTCTGTTCTCCAAGGGGGAGGTGCTGCTGATGTAAGGCTCTGTGGACAGCCCTGTGTACCAAATGGAAATGTTCCCATAAGGCTGTGCTTTCGTTAGACTGCTCTATTACATGCTGGGGCAGGCAGGTTATTCAGGGGAGGATTAGGTAGAGATGCATGCTAATTATAAGGATCAAAACACTTCATAGACCCTCTACACTGTGGTCACATAACACAGGACAGTTCGTCAGATATACAATCATCTCTATACCAAGAGTTTTTGCACTGGCTGGGTAAGCTAGAATTTCCCTTTAAATGTATATTATTAATTTGACAATTCGTTTTCAATAGGTTTAAAAGCATGGCTACTGGCCAGACAAGGAAACGGGAGGGACAGTAAAACTGGGGGGACAGCATAACGGGGGGACAGTAAAACTAGAGGGACAGCATAACGGGGGACAGTAAAACTAGAGGGACAGCATAACGGGGGGACAGTAAAACTAGAGGGACAGCATAACGGGGGGACAGTAAAACAAGAAGACTCCCAGCTGTAATCACTTAGAGACTTACCCAAGAAGACTCCCAGATGTAATGACTCCTAGAGACTCCTAGAGACTTACCCAAGAAAGCCCCCCAGCTGTAATCACTTAGAGACTTACCCAAGAAAGACTCCCAGCTGTAATCACTTAGAGACTTACCCAAGAAGACTCCCAGCTGTAATCACTTAGAGACTTACCCAAGAAGACTCCCAGCTGTAATGACTCCTAGAGACTTACCCAAGAAAGACTCCCAGCTGTAATGACTTAGAGACTTACCCAGGAAGACTCTTCAATACTCTTAGTTGTTGTGGAAATGAACCCCACTATGCGGTTTACTTTCTGAATCTACATCACCGAGTCTACCTTTAACAGGCAAATCGTTGGGGGGGTTTAAGGCCTGCCAATCAATCATTAATCATCAACTTCACAGCCAATCAGCTGTCCTAATCTAATTTCCTTAAGAGTTAAAACCCGGCCTGACACAGCAACATCCTTGTTTTGATTGGCTGAGTTAGAAGCACTTAAACAAATCCTTATCTGATCACCCACCAGATCAGCTGATTGACAGTCAGGTTCCGATCAGATCTATTCTGTTAGTTTCACTCCTTGTTCCTAATAGCCTGAGTGCCACTCTGTTTGTGCCATCATACCACCAACTCCTTGTCACACACTGTCATGCCAAACATCAGAGCACAAACATATATCTGGGTTCAGGCTACCTCATTTGCTGAACTAAATATCTTACTCATAGGACTTAAAAAGGCCAAACTGAGGAAGGCCTTAAAAAGTGTCAAAGACCCCAGCCATAGACTGTTCTACTACTACTGCATGGCAAGCGGTACCGGAGTGCCAAGTCTAGGACAAAAAGGCTTCTCAACAGTTTTTACCCCCAAGCCATAAACAGGTAATCAAATGGCTACCCGGACTATTTGCATTGTGTGGATGAAGGGAGGGTGGGTTTAGAGTCATTATATTGTGTGGATGAAGGGAGGGTGGGTTTAGAGTCATTATATTGTGTGGATGAAGGGAGGGTGGGTTTAGAGTCATTATATTGTGTGGATGAAGGGAGGGTGGGTTTAGAGTCATTATATTGTGTGGATGAAGGGAGGGTGGGTTTAGAGTCATTATATTGTGTGGATGAAGGGAGGGTGGGTTTAGTCATTATATTGTGTGGATGAAGGGAGGGTGGGTTTAGAGTCATTATATTGTGTGGATGAAGGGAGGGTGGGTTTAGTCATTATATTGTGTGGATGAAGGGAGGGTGGGTTTAGAGTCATTATATTGTGTGGATGAAGGGAGGGTGGGTTTAGAGTCATTATATTGTGTGGATGAAGGGAGGGTGGGTTTAGTCATTATATTGTGTGGATGAAGGGAGGGTGGGTTTAGAGTCATTATATTGTGTGGATGAAGGGAGGGTGGGTTTAGTCATTATATTGTGTGGATGAAGGGAGGGTGGGTTTAGAGTCATTATATTGTGTGGATGAAGGGAGGGTGGGTTTAGTCATTATATTGTGTGGATGAAGGGAGGGTGGGTTTAGAGTCATTATATTGTGTGGATGAAGGGAGGGTGGGTTTAGTCATTATATTGTGTGGATGAAGGGAGGGTGGGTTTAGAGTCATTATATTGTGTGGATGAAGGGAGGGTGGGTTTAGAGTCATTATATTGTGTGGATGAAGGGAGGGTGGGTTTAGAGTCATTATATTGTGTGGATGAAGGGAGGGTGGGTTTAGAGTCATTATATTGTGTGGATGAAGGGAGGGTGGGTTTAGAGTCATTATATTGTGTGGATGAAGGGAGGGTGGGTTTAGTCATTATATTGTGTGGATGAAGGGAGGGTGGGTTTAGAGTCATTATATTGTGTGGATGAAGGGAGGGTGGGTTTAGTCATTATATTGTGTGGATGAAGGGAGGGTGGGTTTAGAGTCATTATATTGTGTGGATGAAGGGAGGGTGGGTTTAGAGTCATTATATTGTGTGGATGAAGGGAGGGTGGGTTTAGAGTCATTATATTGTGTGGATGAAGGGAGGGTGGGTTTAGAGTCATTATATTGTGTGGATGAAGGGAGGGTGGGTTTCGGGCAGGTTGAATAAAGAAAAACAATCCATAAATGTATCATTCTTGTACAATTTATATCTATTGGCTACATTTAGTGCATACTCCTAAGCTTTAAGACCTAACTTTATGCAAACCAAATAGCCTACAATCACCTTCGGGAACGGGCAGAAACAGTTCATGTCGATCCACTGAGCCAAAAAGGACGATGCCGGAGATGAATTCAATAAGAGAAAAGCAGAAATGACAGATTTACTGATGTCAACAGGATTGAGGCATTAAGTCATTTAAGATGAACTGAAATCGTATCATAAAAACATTGGGTCGTTTTCACAGCATTCTATTTCCTTACAACCTGTCAAACTGATTTCGCATTTTTGCATTTTCTACCCGGTCCCTAAACGTGTTTGTTCCGCGACAGAAGCAGAAATGACAGATTTACTGATGCCAACAGGATTGAGGCATTAAGTCATTTATGACATCATTCTGTTGAGTAAGAGTTTATTTAGTCTTCTAGGGCAACATATAATGACTGAAGAGAATCTGCATGCATCCAATTACAGACTAAATTATCTAAAAATTGCCTACCAACATGTTGAAAACAAGCAGAAATATATCATATTAATGCACCCCTGTCAAAAAATCATTCCACCGCCTCTGACTGTAGCCTACAGCTCATTTTCTATATTGGTGGATTAGGGTTGGGTGCGGGCCCTGTTCACCGCTTCTGACCAGAATCCTACGGGCCCTGTTCACCGCTTCTGACCAGAATCCTACGGTCCCTGTTCACCGCTTCTGACCAGAATCCTACGGGCCCTGTTCACCGCTTCTGACCAGAATCCTACGGGCCCTGTTCACCGCTTCTGACCAGAATCCTACGGGCCCTGTTCACCGCTTCTGACCAGAATCCTACGGGCCCTGTTCACCGCTTCTGACCAGAATCCTACGGGCCCTGCTCACCGCTTCTGACCAGAATCCTACGGTCCCTGTTCACCGCTTCTGACCAGAATCCTACGGGCCCTGTTCACCGCTTCTGACCAGAATCCTACGGGCCCTGCTCACCGCTTCTGACCAGAATCCTACGGGCCCTGTTCACCGCTTCTGACCAGAATCCTACGGGCCCTGCTCACCGCTTCTGACCAGAATCCTACGGTCCCTGTTCACCGCTTCTGACCAGAATCCTACGGGCCCTGCTCACCGCTTCTGACCAGAATCCTACGGGCCCTGTTCACCGCTTCTGACCAGAATCCTACGGGCCCTGCTCACCGCTTCTGACCAGAATCCTACGGTCCCTGTTCACCGCTTCTGACCAGAATCCTACGGTCCCTGTTCACCGCTTCTGACCAGAATCCTACGGGCCCTGTTCACCGCTTCTGACCAGAATCCTACGGGCCCTGTTCACCTCTTCTGACCAGAATCCTACGGGCCCTGTTCACCTCTTCTGACCAGAACCCTACGGGCCCTGTTCACCACTCCTGACCTCAACTCTCAGGTACTAATACCCAGAGCCTTAGTGGCCCGGGACTGCCAGAGGCCTGGGACTGCCAGAGGCCTGGGACTGCGAGAGGCCTGGGACTGCGAGAGGCCTGGGACTGCGAGAGGCCTGGGACTGCGAGAGGCCTGGGACTGCGAGAGGCCTGGGACTGCGAGAGGCCTGGGACTGCGAGAGGCCTGGGACTGCGAGAGGCCTGGGACTGCGAGAGGCCTGGGACTGCAAGAGGCCCGGGACTGCCAGAGGCCTGGGACTGCCAGAGGCCTGGGACTGCCAGAGGCCTGGGACTGCCAGAGGCCCGGGACTGCCAGAGGCCTGGGACTGCCAGAGGCCCGGGATGGTGAGAATGTTAAACAGCTGTTACTTACTACACACTGCTGTTAGTTCCTGGAGAGCTGAGTATAGATGAGTAGATATCAGGAATCAAACAGAGAAGATTGCTCTCGGTTGGTATCTCATGCGTGTCAGAGAGTTTCCCAGGGTATTGAGTAAGACAAATCAACAGGTCAAACTGAAGCTCCCTGCTACAGTATAACAGTCTCAAAACAATTTACATTGTTGTGTGTGTCCCCACCTGGACAGCAGGCCAAAGCCATTGAAATAGGTGTATATTAGGACGTTTTTTAACGTTACATCCCAAGGTGTTTTCATCCTAGGAAATGATCTGTTGAATACAGAAGACAATCAATAACAGGATGAAACTAGAGAAAGGCTACTAACAGTTCAATATCATCGTTTTCAGTACCTTAACTTGAGAATATATAGACCCTAATATAAAAGACTATGAGACAAGCCTGGGCATCAGTCTGACCAATACCAGGATAGAGAGAGAGACCTCTACAGCCCACAACTCGACACTGAAATCTCTCTGCCATTTCTGTCATGGTCAGATGTGGATTACTGTTGTGACTAAGTTGCACGAGTATCAACATAACAATGCCTATACAAACATGTCCTAGATCCATTTTAAAATCAGTTAGTCACCCGTTTTAAGACTGGATATTTAAATTTATTTTAAAGGCAGTTTTAAGGTTGGATGGTGCGTATCGTGCTCATTAATCAAATAGCCACCTTTCTGACATGGAACCCAACCTGCTGCGCGCGTGCGCCATCGTGCGCCATCGTGCATAAATGTATTTTGTCCCACCCACACCAAACGCAGGTTCAAATATCAAAACAAACTCTGAACCAATTATATTAATTTGGGGACAGGTCGAAAAGCATTAAACATTTATGGCAATTTAGCTAGCTAGCTTGCACTTGCTAGCTAATTTGTCCTATTTAGCTAGCTTGCTGTTGCTAGCTAATTTGTCCTGGGATATAAACATTGAGTTGTTATTCTACCTGAAATGCACAAGGTCCTCTACTCCACCAATTAATCCACACACAAAACGGTCAAACGAATCGTTTCTAGTCATCTCTCCTCCTTCCAGGCTTTTTATTCTCTTGACTTTATATTGCTATTGGCAACTTTCATAAATTAGGTGCATTACCGCTACCGACCTCTTTCGTCTTTCAGTCACCCACGTGGGTATAACCAATGAGGAGATGGCACGTGGGTACCTGCTTTTATAAACCAATGAGGAGATGGGAGAGGCAGGACTTGCAGCGTGATCTGCATCAGAAATAGAACTGACTTCTATTTTAGCCCTTGGAGACGCAGATACTCCTTGGCGCGCGCGAGCAGTGTGGGTGCAATAATTGAATAATATAGATTTCTACATTTATTTTGCAAGTCAGCGTCACGGGATCAGAGCTGCAAACAGAGATATAGATGAAACCTGGGGAATCCCCACACTATGAGCTCATAGACCCCTAGAATTCAATTCTGAAGTTCAAAGCCAGTTCCAATGCCCCCCCCATGAGCTCATAAACCCCTCCAATTCAATTCTGAAGTTCAAAGCCAGTTCCAATGCCCCCCCCCCCCCCCCCCCCCCCCCCCCCACACTAGTTGGACATGGAAATATACAGAATTCATCAGGTTACCCACTAGTTGGACATGGAAATACACAGAATTCATCAGGTTTCCCACTAGTTGGGCATGGAAATATACAGAATTCATCAGGTTACTCACTAGTTGGACATGGAAATATACTTTCCTGGCCATTTTCTGGACTGATCATCATTTACAAGTACTACATAACCCACTGAATTCATCAGGTTACCCACTAGTTGGACATGGAAATAAATACACTGAATTCATCATTCACAAGTACTACATAACCCACTGAATTCATCATTCACAAGTACTACATAACCCACTGAATTCATCATTCACAAGTACTACATAACCCACTGAATTCATCATTCACAAGTACTACATAACCCACTGAATTCATCATTCATAAGTACTACATAACCCACTGAATTCATCATTCACAAGTACTACATAACCCACTGAATTCATCATTCACAAGTACTACATAACCCACTGAATTCATCATTCATAAGTACTACATAACCCACTGAATTCATCATTCACAAGTACTACATAACCCACTGAATTCATCATTCACAAGTACTACATAACCCACTGAATTCATCATTCACAAGTACTACATAACCCACTGAATTCATCATTCACAAGTACTACATAACCCACTGAATTCATCATTCATAAGTACTACATAACCCACTGAATTCATCATTCACAAGTACTACATAACCCACTGAATTCATCATTCACAAGTACTACATAACCCACTGAATTCATTCATAAGTACTACATAACCCACTGAATTCATCATTCATAAGTACTACATAACCCACTGAATTCATCATTCATAAGTACTACATAACAAGTACTACATAACCCACTGAATTCATCATTCACAAGTACTACATAACCCACTGAATTCATCATTCACAAGTACTACATAACCCACTGAATTCATCATTCATAAGTACTACATAACCCACTGAAGACCAAATAAAAGGAGTTTGTTTTAGTTGTTATGTTCCTATAGCATAGTAGTAGTGAACATTTGTTTCATTGCTTAAATACTTACATAATTAAAGCCTCCCACTCAAAGAAGTTCTCTTCATTTGCAGGGCCTGTCAAGAGCATGGAAATGTGATGTCATGATACGAGTCTGACTGAGTTGTTTCTGTAGCTACTAGCTAGTTAGGCTACAGTCACACTACTGGTTTCTAGTCAAAACATCAACAAGAGATACACTACATGGTCAAAAGTATGTGGACACCACCTCACATTAGTGGACTCTGCTATTTCAACCACACCCGTTGCTGACAGGTGTATAAAATTGTGCACACGGCGAAGCAATCTCCATAGACAAATATTGGCAATAGAATGGCCCGTAATGAAGAGCTCAGTGAGTTTTAACGTGGCACGTCATAGGATGCCACCTTTCTGTCAAGTCAGTTGGTCAACTTTCTGCCCTGCTAGAGCTGCCCCCAGTCAACTGTAAGTCCTGTTATTGTGAAGTGGAAACCTCTAGGAGCAACAACAGCTGAGACGTTTAATGGTAGGCCACACAAGCTCACAGAACGGGACCGCTGAAGAGTGTAGCGCGTAAAAATCGTCTGTCCTTAGTTGCAACACTCACCACCGAGTTCCAAACTGCCTCTGGAAGCAAAGTCAGCACAATAACTGTTTGTCGGGGGCTTCATGAAATGGGTTTCCATGGCCGAGCAGCCGTAAGATCGCCATGCACAATGCCAAGCGTGTTGTAAAGATCACTGCCATTGGAATCTAGAGCAGTGAAAACGCATTCTCTGGAGTGATGAATTACGCTTCACCATCTGACAGTCCGAGGGACGAATCTGGGTTTGGCGGATGCCAGGAGAACCTGCCCCAATGCATAGTGCCAACTGTAATGTTTGGTGGAGGAGGAATAATGGTCTGGGGCTGTTTCTCATGGTTTAATCTAGGCGCCTTAGTTCCAGTGAAGGGAAATTGTAACGCAACAATGACATTGTAGACGATTCTGTGCTTCCAACTTTGCGGCAACAGTTTGGGGAAGGCCCTTTCCTGTTTCAGCATGACAATGCCCCTGTGCACAAAGCGAGGTCAATACAGAAATGGTTTGCGGAGATCGGTGTGGAAGAACATTGACTAGCCTGCACAGAGCAGGAATTGAATTGGAACGACAACAGCGAGTAATCGCCTAACATCAGTGTCCAACCTCACTAATGCTGTTGTGGCTGAATGGAAGCAATGTTTGATGACCTCAACTGGGCCGACCAACCAGTGCTCCCGCACAGTGGCTAACCGTGCTAACTACATTGTGTCCCACCCACCACCAACCCCTCTTTTACACTACTGCTACTCTCGGTTCATCATATATGCATAGTCACTTTAACCATATCTACATGTACATACTACCTCAATCAGCCTGACTAAACAGTGTCTGTATGTAGCCTTGCTTTTTTTATAGCCTCTCTACTGTATATAGCCTGTCTTTTTACTTCTTTACCTACCTATTGTTCACCTAACACCTTTTTTTGCACTATTAGAGCCTGTAATAAGCATTTCACTGTAAGGTCTACTACACCTGTTGTATTCAGCATTTCACTGTAAGGTCTACTACACCTGTTGTATTCATCATTTCACTGTAAGATCTACCTACACCTGTTGTATTCGGCGCACGTGACAAATACTTTGATTTGACATCTAGTGGAAAGCCTTCCCAGAAGAGTGGAGGCTGTTATAGCAGCAATGTCCCAACATCTAGTGGAAAGCCTTCCCAGAAGAGTGGAGGCTGTTATAGCAGCAATGTTCCAACATCTAGTGGAAAGCCTTCCCAGAAGAGTGGAGGCTGTTATAGCAGCAATGTTCCAACATCTAGTGGAAAGCCTTCCCAGAAGAGTGGAGGCTGTTATAGCAGTAATGTTCCAACATCTAGTGGAAAGCCTTCCCAGAAGAGTGGAGGCTGTTATAGCAGCAATGTTCCAACATCTAGTGGAAAGCCTTCCCAGAAGAGTGGAAGCTGTTATAGCAGCAAAAAGGGAGAACCAACTCCATATTAATGCCCATGATTTTGGAAGATGTTCGACGAGCAGGTGTCCACATACTTTTGGCCATGTAGTGTACGTTAGCTAACTGGTAATAGGCTTATATAATCTCTCACCTGCAACGATCCCCTCGGGTGGGTTTAGAGTCAGCTCTAGGATAGAGGCGAAAGCAGAAAGTACACATTACTGTCATGATGTAACGTTATTAAAGCGCTGGTCAGTTAGACAAAGGCCACAGAGACTAGCTCCACATTTACACCCAGGAAGGCAAGTAAAAGGGTGACGTGGCAATCAACTTATTCAAATGTAAAAGTCTTGAAAATAGTCTACTGATTCTCCTGATAGTTTCACTTTAGTGGAAGGCAGACTAACCGCCAGTTGCAAAACAACTCCATTTGGCTAACGATGCTAGCTAGCTAATGTTAATGACGCTAGCTAGTTAGCAGCCAGTTTATGAGTTAATGTGGATAGCTAGCTGTCAAATATACTGAAAACTCACGCTTATACTCAGCCATCAGTCTTTTTAACGCAGTACCAGCCATTTGTAAAGAATATAGACTCAAACTCAAAAATAAAAACAGAAAAAAAACAATCACGCCTGTCTTTTGGTGACAACGCAGCTGCTAACAGCTGATCAACTGCGCATGTCTACACTTCCGGTTTGTAGAAGTAAACAGCTCCCGAGATGCAACACCGCCACCTGTAGGAAGTAATCTAGGTTTGCTAAAAAAAACATCACTAGATATACTAGCTTGGATTACTATGTACTTTTTATTTGTAAAGATGTGTTCCAACTACTTTTATATCTTATTCATATTTTTTTTAAACTGCTTTGGTTAGGCACTTAAGCATTTCACTTTAAGGTCTACTACACCTGTTGTATTCAGTGCATGTGACTAATACAATTTGATATTGCCTAGGAAGTTAGCAACAGTCTTTCAGCACTCCTCACAACACATGCAAAGAAAGGAAGCCGAGTACCAGGAAGCTGAATACCAAGTAGTCAAGTACCAATTTATATTCATTATATACAGTAGCAAAGGACAACAAATAATATACAAGTCACTAGAGAACCAGAAGGATCAGTGGACCTTGTTATCTACTCAAGCTCCACATCAACACACACACTGCAGAATTTGATAGTCTCTGAATGCCGGCGGAAGAGAAGTTCATGAAGTCTGCTTATAGCGAACAGTGAATAAGAACAAAAGAAAGTCAAAAAAAGGTTGAAGTCTGGGTGGATTCCCTTTTATTTTGTCATAAAATATCAGTGATGCAGTGGGATGGGTAAAATTCAGGAGAAATCCACCAAGTATGGCTCAACTACTCCCCGTCCGTCTGTGTGGAGAGGGGGATAAACAGAAAGCCATCTGAAAAGGTACGTTGAATCGTTTCTTCAAGTGACGTTAAAAATAGACCTTAAAACTTTACCCTTTTCAATCATATCACCGAGACATTTCTGTTCACAATTCTGTTCATTTTGCATTTGGTCTAGACACAGCCATGCACTATTCAATCGTATGGCCATACAGGGTGAAATGAGAAAATGGATCATTTGGCCCATATATTTAGCAAAATATAAAACCTTTTTTTTTTTACAAAAAAAATTAAAATAATATACACTAGAGAAACAGAAGGATCAGTGGACCTTGTGTTACCTCAACCTGTGGTAGATTGATGTACATCCCAATGGCATCCTATTCACTATATAGTGCACGACTTTCGGTCAAAAAGTAGTGCACTTTAAAGGGAATAGGGTGCCATTAGGGTCAGAATCTGAAGGACAGTTGGACCCCCTGTGTGTGAAACAAATACATATTCTCAAAACAGTTCTAGTTCATATAAACAAGAAATGGTTCGGTGGCATGAAATCCAGCTTGTGATCATGGCTACGTCCCAATTCACTACCCTACACTCGTTCACTCAACCTCATGCATTTAAATGGAATGGTGTGAGGAGTATGGCAGTGGTGGAACCTCCCTTTAGTCATGCTGCACCAATGAATGAAGGGGGATTGAACAAGTGAGTAGAGAATGTGAATGTAACCCACTTAACAGTCCCGTCTTTCTTAACGCCATGGTTTTCCATTGTAAACAGATCCCTGCCTCCCCTCACAACATGTAGGGCTTGGGGGGGGGGGAGGCGGTTCAATCAAACAAAAAATATATTTATAACGCTAAATGATTATTGAAAATAAAAAAAGGTTTTGAGTGATGCTGCTCTTCAAGTGTATCTGTTCTCAGAGAGGGAGGAGCCTCAGAGAGGGAGGAGCCTCAGAGAGGGAGGAGCCTCAGAGAGGGAGGAGCCTCAGAGAGGGAGGAGCCGCCAGTCTGTTGTTGAAATACATCAATAGTATCCTCGTCTTCCATCTCAAGCTGTCAACACAAATATAAGGTCATTAAGTCAGAAAAATAAGTATCTTGTCTTTGGTACATTCATTAGTAACTTAGTTCTTCTGAATCTATTATGAAGGACTTATGAAAATGAAAGGAAACTGTCACCTACCTGTGCAGGTGTGTCAGTCTCGTTAATCGGCTGTCCGTCAAACCTAAACCGTATCTGTCTAATTGACAAACCCTGAAATAAAGAGAGGTTATAACATAAAAATAAAAAACATTGTCAGGCAAGTTGGTCAGGAGTTGCCCTGCAAGGTTGTCCAATCAGTCGGAAAGCTTTACATTGTTTTAGGTGAGCAGAAGAGGAATGTAAAGCCTCACCTGTCTTTCACAGTACGCCTTCATCAGCTTGCTGAGCGGAGTGTGCCTTTTAATTTTGAACTGGACTACTGACCCATCTTGACCTGCAACCTTTAGGTTGATGTGATCGTTTTCAGTTTTCACTCCTTCCTGAAAGGGAAAGGATGCACTTCAGAGACCATAGTTAAACGCTACATAGCTTGGTCATATAACATAGTTCATGTCAAGCATTAGGGACTGAGCAAACTTTTAGGATTTGGTTTCATCTAAGCAAAAGCATCTCAACACGCATTGTAAGCAAGCTAGTTAAGCCAATTGTCATTTGTGATAAATGATGGCTAGCGGTTGTTTGTGTTGTACTTTTATTTGACCAGGGAATATCATTGAGACCATTATCTCTTTTGCAAAGGGAGCCCTGCGTCTAACAAGTTCACCGCCGCATAGGAGAGAACATTAGTTCAGACTGGCGGTGCGCAATATGCGTGCCTGGCGTCAAACATGTGTTTGTGTTTACCTTTTTAAGTTAGCAATGTTAAGCATGCTATCCTAGGTAATACATTGGAGGTGGCAGCTCCGGTGGGGTTCAGGCGAATCAAAAAGCCGCAAAGAGCAAACATCCGGCCCTATTCCAATGCGCACAGAAAAGTCACAATGGCGCTGTTTCAATTCAACCATCACTTTACAATACATGAAGAGTAGATATGTATACTATAGAATAGACTACATCTGGGCATACATCTATCAGATAGTTGACTAGCTAGACATTTTTCTACACGCAAAACGTTGCGCGTCCAGCCATAAATCCGCAAATCAACGAACCTTTGTTTTCTCTTTTTTTACCCGCTCAAATGCGGAATCTGCCATGTAAACACACATAAACTCGACTGGCAAGAATGCAATGAAATATGGAAAATATTCAATCATAGAAACATAACATGGCTTACCTTTGGCTTTTCTTCAGACATTGTGTAGCTAGTTATTGCTCAACGATGTACTAATTTACAGACAGATAAATATTTGCGCTTTTTCACTTCTCTCAGTCTTCTCCGTTTCGACCAGGAGCGCGCATAATGTTTTAAACTCTAATTGGCTCACGGGGATCACGTGTCTATATTTTCTAGGGACCGTGCACACATGAGCGCGCAAATCTGTTTTATACGCGCTCCCGAGAATTAGACAAGACCTAGACAATACTTTTTTTTAAACCCAATTTCGTGATATCCAATTTCGAGTATTGCTGCAACAAGATCTGGAAATCAATTTATCAACTTTTGATACGAAATGGTAGTCACACACAGTTGATTTGGCACTCGAGCATTTGTGGTTTATTTGGTAGCATTTCGTAGTGTGAATGATTTTACTAATTGCATTCGTACTGTAAATTAGAGTTGCGCTATTTGATAGATTCCCCCGTCCTGGTGTCGTACTTCTGAGTGGGAGACCTTTCCAGGCAGTGACATGCCTAGCTCATAAACTAGTATCAGGGCGCCCACTTCGACAAGGTTTATTGACCCACTGTCCCACACGGTGACATCCTATCATTGGCGTAACGTGAAAATGAGCGATAGAAAACCGATCGCGCAAATGTCACTATTCCCCCCCAAAATTGTGTGGGCGCCCCGTGCCGCCCCCGGCAAGATGTCGCCTATTCCTAAATCCGTCACTGCACACGCAACAAGAACAGGACCATTAAGAGAACACACAGGCGCCGGAGATGTCAGTATTTGATTTCATGAAACACACAGCAATATTTTATTTAACCAGGTAGGCTAGTTGAGAACAAGTTCTCATTTTACAACTGCTACCTGGCCAAGATTAAGCAAAGCAGTGCGACAGGAACAACAACACAGAGTTACACATGGAATAAACAAAACATAGTCAATAATACAGTAGAACAAAAGAAAACAAAAAGTCTATATACAGTGAGTGCAAATGAGGTAAGATAAGGGAGGTAAGGCAATAAATAGGCCATGCAGGCAAGGTAATTACAATATAGCGATTAAACACTGGAATGGTAGATGTACAGAAGATGAATGTGCAAGTAGAGATACTGGGGTGCAAAGGAGCAAGATTAATAAATAAATACTGTATGGGGATGAGGTAGGTCAATAGATGGGCTGTTTATGAGTCTCCAGCTTCAGAGATTTTTGCAGTTCGTTCCAGTCATTGGCAGCAGAGAACTGGAAGGAAAGAGACCAAAGGAGAAATTGGCTTTGGGGGTGACCAGTGAGATGCGTGTGCTATGGGTGGGTGCTGCTATGGTGACCAGTGAGCTGAGATAAGGCGGGGCTTTACCTAGCAGAGACTTGTAGATAACCTGTAGCCAGTGAGTTTGGCAACGAGTATGAAGCGAGTATGAAGCGAGAGCCAACCAACGAGAGCATACAGGTCACAGTTGTGGGTAGTATATGGAGCTTTGGTGACAAAACAGATGGCACTGTGATAGACTGCATCATCACCCATCACTCAGACCGCCTGGCTACCCATCCACATCACTCAGACCGCCTGGCTACCCATCCACATCACTCAGACTGCCTGGCTACCCATCCACATCACTCAGACTGCCTGGCTACCCATCCACATCACTCAGACCAACTGACTCTCCTAGCCTGGCTACCCATCCACATCACCCAGACCAACGGACTCTCCTAGCCTGGCTACCCATCCACATCACTCAGACCAACCTACTCTCCTAGCCTGGCTACCCATCCACATCACTCAGACCAACGGACTCTCCTAGCCTGGCTACCCATCCACATCTCTTAGACCAACCGACTCTCCTAGCCTGGCTACCCATCCACATCTCTTAGACCAACCGACTCTCCTAGCCTGGCTACCCATCCACATCACTCAGACCAACGGACTCTCCTAGCCTGGCTACCCATCCACATCACTCAGACCAGCTGACTCTCCTTGCCTAACTCTCCTAGCCTCCACCAATCAGGCCAATATGGTAGAGTTGCCAGACGGAAGCCACTCATCAGTAAAAGGCACATGACATTCCGCTTGGAGTATGCCACCTCTGGAGAAACCTGAAAATAGCTGTGCAACAATGGTCCTCATGCAACCTGAGAGGATCTGCCGCGGAATGAGAGAAACTCCCCAAATACAGATGTGCAAAGCTTGTAGCGTCATACCCAAGAAGACTCAAGGCTGTAATTGCTGTCAAAGGTGCTTCAACAAAGTACTGAGTAAATGGTCTGAATACTAATGTAAATGTGATACGTAAAAATATATACATATATATATTCCACATTCTTCTGCTCTTTAGATCAAGTAATTCTGCTTTCATTATTTTATTATCATACCGTAGCCTCCCTGTTGTGTCTTTTAGGGAGTCCACGGTAGTTTTCAATATATCATTTTCCATCATTTTGTTACTGTAATTTATTATTAATTTTTTTTAGCAGACCCCCTCCTCCTCCAATGACTGGCTATAGCAGACCCCCTCCAATGACTGGCTATAGCAGACCCCCTCCTCCAATGACTGGCTATAGCAGACCACCTCCTCCAATGACTGGCTATAGCAGACCCCCTCCTCCAATGACTGGCTATAGCAGACCACCTCCTCCAATGACTGGCTACAGCAGACCCCCTCCTCCAATGGCTGAAATGCATAGGCTACAGCAGGCGATAAGTGGTTATCAGAGAGGTGTACGGGGGTTCAGAGAGGTGTACGGGGGTTCAGAGAGGTGCACGGGGGTTCAGAGAGGTGCACGGGGGTTCAGAGAGGTGCACGGGGGTTCAGAGATGTGTACGGGGGTTCAGAGAGATGTACAGGGGTTCAGAGAGGTGTACGGGGGTACCCCACCACTTTACCCCACTACTGTACCCCACCACTGTACCACACTACTGTACCCCGCTACTGCACCGCACTACTGTACCCCACTACTGTACCCCACCACTGCACCCCACTACAGTACCCCACTACTGCACCACACTACTGCACCCACTACTACAGCCCACTACAGTACCCCACCACTGTACCCCACTACTGTACCCTGCGACTGCACCCCACCACTGCACCCTACTACTGTACCCCACCACTGCACCCCGCTACTGTACCCCACCACTGTACCCTACTACTGTACCCCACCACTGCACCCCACTACAGTACCCCACTACTGCACCCCACTACTGCACCCCACCACTGTACCCTACTACTGCACCCCACCACTGTACCCTACTACTGCACCCCACCACTGTACCCTACTATTGCACCCCACTACTGTACCCCACCACTGCACCCCACCACTGCACCCCACTACTGTACCCTACTACTGTACCCCAGTACTGTACCCCCACCACTGTACCCCACCACTGCACCCCACTACAGTACCCCACTACTGCACCCCACTACAGTACCCCACTACTGCACCCCACTACAGTACCCCACTACAGTACCCCACTACTGCACCCCACTACAGCACCCCACTACTGCACCCCACTACAGCACCCCACTACAGCACCCCACCACTGTACATGTAATTATAATAAGCATTTGAAATTCCAGTTATCAGCAAAGAGAACAAGGTACAGATACTGTATACAGACATACAAATAATCCTCCTACTACTAACAAACCAGCAGTCAAACCAGCAGTCAAACCAGCAGTCAAGTCAGCAGTCAAACCAGCAGTCAAACCAGCAGTCAAACCAGCAGTCAAACCAGCAGTCAAACCAGCAGTCAAACCAGCATATAATCCCCCAAGGTACAGACACCAAACAGGTTATGAGATGCAGTCATTTTATTAAAGCATTTTGTAAATCCAGTTGCAACAAACATATTTACCAGCCCGTTTTACTCTCTCCAGCCAAGGGAACCTAACAGTCATGATCAAATGTGTATTTGTCATAACGTGGAATGATCACTTACAAGTCCGTGACTCTCATTTTTCTTAAAACAGCATTGTTGGTTAAAGAAAAATGATTTACTAAATAAAATGGTTCTGGTACAGGTGTGGCTACCAGCAGCTGAAATGGCACCCTATTCCCTATATAGTGCACTGTCATGATACCACAATGTCATCAACACACTGTCATGATACCACCATGTATTCAATGTTATCATCACCACAATGTCATGTTATCACACTATCATGATATCCCAATGTCATGATATCCCACTGTCATGATATCACAATGTAATCCCACAATGTTATGTTATCATCACCAGAATGTCATGTTATCATAATGTAATCACACTGTCATGTCATCACACTGTCATGATATCACAATGTCATGTTATCACAATGTAATCCCACAATGTTATGTTATCACACTATAGCCCGGTTTACTGCATGTGATGTTGCTCTTTATTCCAGTTCTCAGCCCAGGGCCATGTGCAGTGTAACGCCAGATCGCCTCCGTCACCGGCTTTCACCTTACAAGGCTGGGTGTCGGAGGCTACCTCCATCTACTCTCACCTGTATGGCTCCATCTGTTACATGACTCCTCCCGAGTCCTCCTGACTATTAGAATCACACATAATAAATATCCCAGCCCCCCTCCCACGACGACACACAATAGCAGGGATCATCAACTACATTCAGCCGCGGGATGATTTTGTTTCTTGAGCGAATGGATGGTCAGGGGGCTGGGACATCATCCATAACACTTTGTAGACTGCAAATTGACCACAAGAATCCCAAATAGGATATAATATTAATAATAGGATATAATATTAATAATAGGATATAATATTAATAATAGGATATAATATTAATAATAGGATATAATATTAATAATATAATATTAATAATAGGATATAATATTAATAATAGGATATAATATTAATAATATAATATTAATAATAGGATATTAATAATAGGATATAATATTAATAATATAATATTAATAATAGGATATAATATTAATAATATAATATTAATAATAGGATATAATATTAATAATATAATATTAATAATAGGATATAATATTAATAATATAATATTAATAATAGGATATAATATTAATAATATAATATAATATTAATAATAGGATATAATATTAATAATATAATATTAATAATATAATATAATATTAATAATAGGATATAATATTAATAATATAATATTAATAATAGGATATAATATTAATAATAGGATATAATATTAATAATATAATATTAATAATAGGATATAATATTAATAATATAATATTAATAATAGGATATAATATTAATAATATAATATTAATAATAGGATATAATATTAATAATAGGATATAATATTAATAATAGGATATAATATTAATAATAGGATATAATATTTGACTAATACATAATGATTTCAAACCTTGCTTACATTTGTTTACAATCACATATATACACTGAGTGTACAAAACATTATGAACACCTGGTCTTTCCATGACATAGACTGACCAGGTGACACAACTGTGGAAAGCGTTGGAGTCAACATGGGCCAGCATCCCTGGGAAACACTTTCGACACCTCACCATGTATTGTCCATGCCCTGACGAATTGAGCCCGTTCTGAGGGCAAAAGGGGGTGAAATGCAATATGAGTAGGTGTTCCTAATGTTTTGTCCGGTCAATGTCTCTTAGGCGTGGGAATACTTTAGAACAGTCAAAATGTTAATCATTTGGAGCCGAGGTGCAGGTGTTTTTTTTACAGTCATGTGTCCAACCATTTTTATGACAATATTTGCTCGTAAAAGTTGGGGTGCCAAATGGTTAACCCTGCTCTATCGCTCGTGACCAACAATACTTCAGTAACACAAAAACCAGGAAGTACCTTCCTGCTCGTTTCATCAACACGTCACGCTCTCGTTCAACAGTTTCAGGCACACAAAACATTTCCTTACAAGGACGAAACTGGTTTCAAATCAAAATAGCAAATAAAACATTTAAATTAAAATCAGACTAAATTCTATAATGATGTTCATTAGAATTAAGCAAAAATTTTCTATATTAAACCACTGCCTTTATAGTAAATAAATAATAACCTGAATATAGTAGTGATGGATTATGTATTGGTTTGTTCTAGTTATATAAAATACTAGTGTTATTTCCCCAGAGTTAAAAACCTGCTTCTCGGGCACTGGGTAGAATGGATAGCTTTGGGCACCAGCCTGCTTTTCTGCTCTTTTGCCAACTTCTTATGGAATTGTCATTTCAAACATGTTAAGCTTCATAATCAGAGTAGGCAATAGCACAAACAGATCTGGGACCAGGCTATAGAATAGCAGCTTCTGCCACTAGCATTATAACTGGTTATAACCATCAAGCTATTAGCCCTGACATAACCCTGGCTTGGGGATGCCATTCCTGAAAGTCAAAACTATTACTGTACAGTCCAAAGTAGACGAATAACCACACGGATGGAAGCAGTGAACCCATTTAAGGCATTCAAATGTAAAGAGGTTCAACTCCCTGGGTCTGTGGTTGGTTTGGGATTCAACTCCTATTGCTCAGAAAAACCTGAGGGGAAAGTCTTTCAACCTTACTTAGACAAATAACTTCTTCTCATTGTAAATATATAACGGTATAGTTGGGCGCCCATTCATTTACATATGTTATTATAATAAAAAATAATAACACTTGCCAATTTAAAAATAGACAACATTCTTATAAGGAAAGGGGAGCTAGTCAGGGGAAGGCTTGACAGTGATACATTTCTCTCTCAATCCATTGGAAAATGGTAGAACTTGATACAAAAGGAAATTTGATGTGACATCCTGATTGGTCCATACTATTGATAAATTGATGTAAATAATAGCAGAAGGTAACGTGGTATCCACTCTGTCGACAGCTATAGAATATCAATAGGAAACGGTTGAGGAACGCAGTTCCGCCTTTTAGCGCTACACATTCTAGAATGTTCTAGAATGTTGGCTTGGCGTACCACACTGAGGGACACCGGAGTTGGACATGTTCTGGAGTAGCTGAATAGCAGCCTGCTTTCAGTTATTCAGACATCTGAGTTGAGGAGAACAGTCCGGTCTTCATGGACCCTGCTGCCTTGTAGCCTTCTCGTCAGGGGCGGTAGGAAGCCAACTGGGCTGTGTTCTGTCCCACATCTCACCTGATCCAGTTGGTTCCGTAGCTGGGCCCAGATCTGACACTGCATCTCTTCTTTACTATCATGTTGATGTAGGCTTTCATGATCTTAGTGATCTCTCCAACCTGAAACACCACAGATGAGAGTTTTAACAGCAGGGAAAACAAACAAATGCATATCTGAACAGATACTTGTTTAAACAGCCAAGGCTTTGTTGGTTGACGTTCTGAAAGGCTAGCCTGAGGTCCAGTCTGTTTGTGCTATCATGTCAATTCTCTGTCACTCATTGTCATGCCAAACATGTCTGTTGACACTAATGGAGTTGGCATGAGCATAAACAGACCTGGAACCAGGCTATACTTGGTCATTTATAATCTGGTGTTATAAACAGACCTGGGACCAGGCTACTACTGGTCATTTATAATCTGGTGTTATAAACAGGCCTGGGACCAGGCTACTACTGGTCATTTATAATCTGGTGTTATAAACAGGCCTGGAACCATGCTACTGGTCATTTATAATCTGATGTTATAAACAGACCTGGGACCAGGCTACTACTGGTAATTTCTAATCTATAATGTTGTATTATGGTATAATACTGTACCAGAGGTGTCTCAAAGAACATCTCTCTGTCGTCCACTGTGATTTTATAAGTTGTGGCCTGGGGAGATCCGAAGAAGATGATGTGTTCGTAGGGGAACGTCTCCAGAGGTTTGGGTTCTCCTCTCTTGTAGACCGACACGTTCTCTGCACTCACACTCAGCCACAGGTCATGAGGAAAGCCTCCTTCTTTACACTGAGGAGAGAGAGAGAGAGAGACCGAGACATAAACAGACAGGTCAGATACCAAGTATGATCAAATACATTTTCAAAGCCCGGCGATGGAAACTAGTAACCTATTCCTTCCCTTCTCCGCGTTACGTTACCTTCCCCGCGTTACGTTACCTTCCCTTCTCCGCGTTACCTCCCCTTCCCCGCGTTACGTTACCCCCCCTTCCCCGCGTTACGTTACCTTCCCTTCTCCGCGTTACGTTACCTTCCCTTCTCCGCGTTACCTTCCCTTCCCCGCGTTGCGTTACCTTCCTTCCCCGCGTTACCTTCCCTTCCCCGCGTTACCTTCCCTTCCCCGCGTTACCTTCCCTTCCCCCGCGTTACCTTCCCTTCCCCGCGTTACTTCCTTCCCGCGTTACCTTCCCTTCCCCGCGTTACCTTCCCTTCCCCGCGTTACCTTCCCTTCCCCGCGTTACCTTCCCTTCCCCGCGTTACCTTCCCTTCCCCGCGTTACCTTCCCTTCCCCGCGTTACCTTCCCTTCCCCGCGTTACCTTCCCTTCCCCGCGTTACCTTCCCTTCCCCGCGTTACCTTCCCTTCCCCGCGTTACCTTCCCTTCCCGCGTTACCTTCCTTCCCCGTTCTTCCCTCCCGCGTTACTTCCCTTCCCCGCGTTACCTTCCTTCCCCGCGTTACTTCCCTTCCCCCGCGTTACCTTCCCTTCCCCGCGTTACGTTACCTTCCCTTCCCCGCGTTACGTTACCTTCCCTTCCCCGCGTTACGTTACCTTCCCTTCCCCGCGTTACGTTACCTTCCCTTCCCGCGTTACGTTACCTTCCCTTCCCCGCGTTACGTTACCTTCCCTTCCCCGCGTTACGTTACCTTCCCTTCCCCGCGTTACGTTACCTTCCCTTCCCCGCGTTACGTTACCTTCCCTTCCCCGCGTTACGTTACCTTCCCTTCCCGCGTTACGTTACCGTTACCTTCCCTTCCCCGCGTTACGTTACCTTCCCCGCGGTACGTTACCTTCCCCGCGTTACGTTACCTTCCCGCGTTACGTTACCTTCCCCGCGTTACGTTACCTTCCCCGCGTTACGTTACCTTCCCGCGTTACGTTACCTTCCCCGCGTTTACGTTACCTTCCCTTCCCCGCGTTACGTTACCTTCCCTTCCCCGCGTTACGTTACCTTCCCTTCCCCGCGTTACGTTACCTTCCCTTCTCCGCGTTACGTTACCTTCCCTTCTCCGCGTTACCTTCCCTCCCCGCGTTACGTTACCTCCCTTCTCACGTTACGTTACCTTCCCTTCCCCGCGTTACGTTACCTTCCCTTCTCACGTTACCTTCCCTTCTCGGCGTTACGTTACCTCCCCTTCCCGCGTTACGTTACCTCCCCTTCCCCGGTTACGTTACCCGCCTTCGACCGTTACTCCCCTTCGACCCGTTACCTCCCCTTCGACCCGTTACCTCCCCTTCGACCCGTTACCTCCCCTTCGACCCGTTACCTCCCCTTCGATGCATTATGTTACCTCCCCTTCGACCCGTTACCTCCCCTTCGATGCATAATGTTACCTCCCCTTCGACCCGTTACCTCCCCTTCGATGCATTATGTTACCTCCCCTTCGACCCGTTACCTCCCCTTCGACCCGTTACCTCCCCTTCGACCCGTTACCTCCCCTTGGTCCCGTTACCTCCCCTTGGCCCCGTTACCTCCCCTTCGACCCGTTACCTCCCCTTCGACCCGTTACCTCCCTTGGCCCCGTTACCTCCCCTTGGCCCCGTTACCTCCCCTTGGCCCCGTTACCTCCCCTTCGACCCGTTACCTCCCCTTCGATGCATAATGTTACCTCCCCTTCGACCCGTTACCTCCCCTTCGATGCATAATGTTACCTCCCCCTTCGACCCGTTACCTCCCCTTCGATGCATTATGTTACCTCCCCTTCGACCCGTTACCTCCCCTTCGACCCGTTACCTCCCTTCGACCCGTTACCTCCCCTTCGACCCGTTACCTCCCCTTCGACCCGTTACCTCACCTTCGACCCGTTACCTCCCCTTGGCCCCGTTACCTCCCCTTGGCCCCGTTACCTCCCCTTGGCCCCGTTACCTCCCCTTGGCCCGTTACCTCCCCTTCGCCGCATTATGTTACCTCCCCTTCGACCCGTTACCTCCCTTCGACCCGTTACCTCCCCTTACGATGCATTATGTTACCTCCCCTTCGGCCCTGTTACCTCCCCTTCGCCGCATTATGTTACCTCCCCTTCGATGCATTATGTTACCTTCCCCTTCGACCCGTTACCTCCCCTTCGACCCGTTACCTCCCCTTCGATGCATTGTTACCTCCCCTTCGACCCGTCACCTCCCCTTCGACCCGTCACCTCCCCTTCGACCCGTCCGTCACCTCCCCTTCGACCCGTCCGTCACCTCCCCTTCGACCCGTCCGTCACCTCCCCTTCAACCTCCCCTTCGACCCGTCACCTCCCCTTCGACCCGTCACCTCCCCTTTCGACCCGTCACCTCCCCTTCGACCCGTCACCTCCCCTTCGACCCGTCACCTCCCCTTCGACCCGTCACCTCCCCTTCGACCCGTCACCTCCCCTTACGATGCATTATGTTACCTCCCCTTCGGCCCTGTTTACCTCCCCTTCGCCGCATTATGTTACCTCCCCTTCGATGCATTATGTTACCTCCCCTTCGACCCGTTACCTCCCCTTCGACCCGTTACCTCCCCTTCGACCCGTTACCTCCCCTTCGACCCGTTACCTCCCCTTCGACCCGTTACCTCCCCTTCGACCCGTTACCTCCCCTTCGACCCGTTACCTCCCCTTCGACCCGTTACCTCCCCTTCGACCCGTACCTCCCCTTCGACCCGTTACCTTCCCTTACGATGCATTATGTTACCTCCCCTTCGGCCCTGTTACCTCCCCTTCGCCGCATTATGTTACCTCCCCTTCGATGCATTATGTTACCTCCCCTTCGACCCGTTACCTCCCCTTCGACCCGTTACCTCCCCTTACGATGCATTATGTTACCTCCCCTTCGGCCTGTTACCTCCCCTTCGCCGCATTATGTTACCTCCCCTTCGATGCATTATGTTACCTCCCTTCGACCCGTTACCTCCCCTTCGACCCGTTACCTCCCCTTACGATGCATTATGGTACCTCCCCTTCGGCCCTGTTACCTCCCCTTCGCCGCATTATGTTACCTCCCCTTCGATGCATTATGTTACCTCCCCTTCGATGCTTATGTTACCTCCCCTTCGACCCGTTACCTCCCCCTTCGACCCGTTACCTCCCCTTCGACCCGTTACCTCCCCTTGGCCCCGTTACCTCCCCTTGGCCCCGTTACCTCCCCTTGCCCAGTTACCTCCCCTTGGCCCCGTTACCTCCCCTTCGACCCGTTATCCTCCCCTTCGACCCGTTACCTCCCCTTGGCCCCGTTACCTCCCTTGGCCCCTGTTACCTCCCCTTGGCCCCGTTACCTCCCCTTGGCCCGTTACCTCCCCTTCGCCGCATTATGTTACCTCCCCTTCGAACCCGTTACCTCCCCTTCGACCCGTTACCTCCCCTTGGCCCCGTTACCTCCCCTTGGCCCCGTTACCTCCCCTTGGCCCCGTTACCTCCCCTTGGCCCCGTTACCTCCCCTTCGCCGCATTATGTTACCTCCCCCTTCGACCCGTTACCTCCCCTTCGACCCGTTACCTCCCCTTACGATGCATTATGTTACCTCCCCTTCGGCCCTGTTACCTCCCCTTCGCCGCATTTTTGTTACCTCCCCTTCGATGCATTATGTTACCTCCCCTTGACCCGTTACCTCCCCTCGATGCATTGTTACCTCCCTTCGACCCGTCACCTCCCCTTCGACCCGTCACCTCCCTTCGACCCTCACCTCCCTTCGACCCGGTCACCTCCCCTTCGACCCGTCACCTCCCCCTTCGACCCCGTCACCTCCCCTTCGACCGTCACCTCCCTTCGACCCGTCACCTCCCCTTCGACCCGTCACCTCCCCTTCGACCCGTCACCTCCCCTTCGACCCGTCACCTCCCCTTCGACCCGTCACCTCCCCTTCGACCCGTCACCTCCCCTTCGACCCGTCACCTCCCCCTTCGACCCGTCACCTCCCCTTCGACCCGTCACCTCCCCTTCGACCCGTCACCTCCCCTTCGACCCGTCACCTCCCCTTCGACCCGTCACCTCCCCTTCGACCCGTCACCTCCCCTTCGACCCGTCACCTCCCCTTCGACCCGTCACCTCCCCTTCGACCCGTCACCTCCCCTTCGACCCGTCACCTCCCCTTCGACCCGTCACCTCCCCTTCGACCCGTCACCTCCCCTTCGACCCGTCACCTCCCCTTTGACCCGTCACCTCCCCTTTGACCCGTCACCTCCCCTTCGATGCATTATGTTACCTCCCCTTCGATGCATTATGTTACCTCCCCTTCGATGCATTATGTTACCTCCCCTTCGACCCGTTACCTCCCCTTCGACCCGTTACCTCCCCTTCGACCCGTTACCTCCCCTTCGACCCGTTACCTCCCCTTCGACCCGTTACCTCCCCTTCGACCCGTTACCTCCCCTTCGACCTGTTACCTCCCCTTCGACCCGTTACCTCCCTTGGCCCCGTTACCTCCCCTTGGCCCCGTTACCTCCCCTTGGCCCCGTTACCTCCCCTTGGGCCCCGTTACCTCCCCTTGGCCCGTTACCTCCCCTTCGACCCGTTACCTCCCCTTCGACCCGTTACCTCCCCTTCGACCCGTTCCTTCGACCCGTTACCTCCCCTTCGACCCGTTACCTCCCCTTCGACCCTGTTACCTCCCCTTCGATGCATTGTCACCTCCCCTTCGACCCGTCACCTCCCCTTCGACCCGTCACCTCCCCTTCGACCCGTCACCTCCCCTTCGACCCGTCACCTCCCCTTCGACCCGTCACCTCCCTTCGACCCGTCACCTCCCCTTCGACCCGGTCACTCCCCTTCGACCCGTCCCCCCTTCGATGCATTATGTTACCTCCCCTTCGACCCGTTACCTCCCCTTCGACCCGTTACCTCCCCTTCGACCCGTTACCTCCCCTTCGACCCGTTACCTCCCCTGTCGACCCGTTACCTCCCCTTCGACCCGTTACCTCCCCTTCGACCCGTTACCTCCCCTTCGACCCGTACCTCCCCTTCGACCCGTTACCTCCCCTTCGACCCGTTACCTCCCCTTCGACCCGTTACCTTCCCTTACGATGCATTATGTTACCTCCCCTTCGGCCCTGTTACCTCCCCTTCGCCGCATTATGTTACCTCCCCTTCGATGCATTATGTTACCTCCCCTTCGACCCGTTACCTCCCTTCGACCGTTACCTCCCCTTCGACCCGTTACCTCCCCTTACGATGCATTATGTTACTCCCCTTCGGCCTGTTACCTCCCCTTCGCCGCATTATGTTACCTCCCCTTCGATGCATTATGTTACCTCCCCTTCGACCCGTTACCTCCCCTTCGACCCGTTACCTCCCCTTCGACCCGTTACCTCCCCTTCGACCCGTTACCTCCCCTTACGATGCATTATGGTACCTCCCCTTCGGCCCTGTTACCTCCCCTTCGCCGCATTATGTTACCTCCCCTTCGATGCATTATGTTACCTCCCCTTCGACCCGTTACCTCCCCTTCGATGCATTATGTTACCTCCCCTTCGACCCGTTACCCCCCCCTTCGACCCTTCACCGACGATCGGTGATGTGCACTCCGAGGAACTTTAAGCTTTTCACCTTCTCCACTGCGGTCTCGTCGATGTGGATAGCGGCGAGCATCCTGTTGGGCTACATCACCGCCTGGTACGGCAACTGCACCGCCTGCAACCGCAGGGCTCTGCAGCTTGATGGCCACCCCCTGGACATTACGCTAGTCTGTGTTGTCATGTAGTTACCTCTACGTCGAACAGTGTGGACCCATATCCGGGCCACTCCTTGATGATGTTCATGTATTTGAGCATGGCAGTGTGCTGGTCCAGTCCCTGAAGTCTGGACCACTTCTCTACGATGGAGGTCCTGGTGGCTGAAGTCTCCTCCTTCACCCACATCTCCAGCATCTGAACAAGAACAATACTTTATTAGTACCTTCCTCAAGGGCTAGGCTACCTGTTCCTCCTCTAACCGCGAGGCTACCTGTTCCTCCTCTAACCGCTAGGCTACCTGTTCCTCCTCTAACCGCTAGGCTACCTGTTCCTCCTCTAACCGCTAGGCTACCTGTTCCTCCTCTAGCCACTAGGCTACCTGTTCCTCCTCTAACCGCGAGGCTACCTGTTCCTCCTCTAGCCTCTAGGCTACCTGTTCCTCCTCTAGCCGCTAGGCTACCTGTCCCTCCTCTAGCCGCTAGGCTACCTGTCCCTCCTCTAGCCGCTAGCTACCTGTTCCTCTTCTAGCCGCTAGGCTACCTGTTCCTCCTCTAACCGCTAGGCTACCTGTTCCTCCTCTAACCGCTAGGCTACCTGTTCCTCCTCTAACCGCTAGGCTACCTGTTCCTCCTCTAACCGCTAGGCTACCTGTTCCTCCTCTAACCGCTAGGCTACCTGTTCCTCCTCTAACCGCTAGGCTACCTGTTCCTCCTCTAGCCTCTAGGCTACCTGTTCCTCCTCTAACCGCTAGGCTACCTGTTCCTCCTCTAACCGCTAGGCTACCTGTTCCTCCTCTAACCGCTAGGCTACCTGTTCCTCCTCTAACCGCTAGGCTACCTGTTCCTCCTCTAACCGCTAGGCTACCTGTTCCTCCTCTAACCGCTAGGCTACCTGTTCCTCCTCTAACCGCTAGGCTACCTGTTCCTCCTCTAACCGCTAGGCTACCTGTTCCTCCTCTAACCGCTAGGCTACCTGTTCCTCCTCTAGCCTCTAGGCTACCTGTTCCTCCTCTAACCGCTAGGCTACCTGTTCCTCCTCTAGCCGCTAGGCTACCTGTTCCTCCTCTAGCCGCTAGGCTACCTGTTCCTCTCTAACCGCGAGGCTACCTGTTCCTCCTCTAACCGCGAGGCTACCTGTTCCTCCTCTAACCGCGAGGCTACCTGTTCCTCCTCTAGCCTCTAGGCTACCTGTTCCTCCTCTAGCCTCTAGGCTACCTGTTCCTCCTCTAACCGCTAGGCTACCTGTTCCTCCTCTAACCGCTAGGCTACCTGTTCCTCCTCTAACCGCTAGGCTACCTGTTCCTCCTCTAGCCTCTAGGCTACCTGTTCCTCCTCTAGCCACTAGGCTACCTGTTCCTCCTCTAACCGCGAGGCTACCTGTTCCTCCTCTAGCCTCTAGGCTACCTGTTCCTCCTCTAGCCACTAGGCTACCTGTTCCTCCTCTAGCCACTAGGCTACCTGTCCCTCCTCTAGCCACTAGGCTACCTGTCCCTCCTCTAGCCGCTAGGCTACCTGTCCCTCCTCTAGCCGCTAGGCTACCTGTTTCCTCCTCTAACCGCTAGGCTACCTGTTCCTCCTCTAACCGCTAGGCTACCTGTTCCTCCTCTAACCGCTAGGCTACCTGTTCCACCTCTAACCGCTAGGCTACCTGTTCCTCCTCTAGCCTCTAGGCTACCTGTTCCTCCTCTAACCGCTAGGCTACCTGTTCCTCCTCTAACCGCTAGGCTACCTGTTCCTCCTCTAACCGCTAGGCTACCTGTTCCTCCTCTAACCGCTAGGCTACCTGTTCCACCTCTAACCGCTAGGCTACCTGTTCCTCCTCTAGCCTCTAGGCTACCTGTTCCTCCTCTAACCGCTAGGCTACCTGTTCCTCCTCTAACCGCTAGGCTACCTGTTCCTCCTCTAGCCTCTAGGCTACCTGTTCCTCCTCTAGCCTCTAGGCTACCTGTTCCTCCTCTAGCCTCTAGGCTACCTGTTCCTCCTCTAACCGCTAGGCTACCTGTTCCTCCTCTAACCGCTAGGCTACCTGTTCCTCCTCCATCTTCTGTTTCTTCATGGAGCCCGTCTTCAGCCCGGTGCGGCGCAGTGTCCCGTCCAGGAAGCTGGTCCGCCTCCTCTCAAGGGTTTGGCCCACAGGCCCCGCCGCGCCCACCTATACAAAACAATCCCACTTTGTTAGTCCAACAATATAAAACAACCCCACATTGCTAGTCCACCTATACAATACAAACGTAAATTTGAAATTTGCATAGTTGTCAACCTCCCCAGGTGGCACACATTGTACATATGTATGCTCACACGCAGTTGTGTCAAGCCACACAGGGTCAATCTGCAGAGCACCACCTACTGGATAGTGTAATTTACTTAAATTCAGTGGGATTTGTCCCCAGCAAAGACAACATACATATGCATACATCAGAGATACATACAGTGCATTCAGAAAGTATTCAGACCCCTTTACATTTTCCACATTTTGTTACGTTACAGCCTTATTCTAAAGTGCATTAAATGCCCCCCCCCCTCATCAATCTACACACAATACCCCATAATGATATCACAATACCCCATAATGACATCACAATACCCCATAATGACAAAGTGAAAACAGGTTTATTAGACATTTTGTCACATTTAAAAATTAAAAACTGAAATACCTTATTCACACTTTCCGAATGCACTTTAAACCTGAGGGCTTATGACAAATATATAAGTACCTTGGTGAAGTGCAGGATGCGTGCGCGGAGCCTCCCTACAGGGTAGACGGTGTCCAGAGACCAGCTGCCCCGGGCCTCGTCCCCGTGGAGGAACTGGAGCCTGAGAGCGGCCAGGTGCTGAAGGGTGTCTTCTGGGGCTGGGAGGTGACCGCTGGTCAGAGACTCATGAGCCTGGAGGAGACATGTATATTATTTGATCTTTATTTAACCAGGTATTTATTTATATATATTTATAAATACCTGGTTAAATAAAGGGTTAGGGTTAAATAAATAAATAAATAAATAAATATATAACCCTTTATTTAACCAGGTATATATATATATAACCCTAACCCTTTATTTAACCAGGTATTTATATATATAACCCTTTATTTAACCAGGTATTTATATATATAACCCTTTATTTAACCAGGTATTTATATATAACCCTTTATTTAACCAGGTATTTATATATATAACCCTTTATTTAACCAGGTATTTAAATATATAACCCTTTATTTAACCAGGTATTTATATATATAACCCTTTATTTAACCAGGTATTTATATATATAACCCTTTATTTAACCAGGTATTTATATATATAACCCTTTATTTAACCAGGTATTTATATATATAACCCTTTATTTAACCAGGTATTTATATATATAACCCTTTATTTAACCAGGTATTTATATATATAACCCTTTATTTAACCAGGTATTTATATATAACCCTTTATTTAACCAGGTATTTATATATATAACCCTTTATTTAACCAGGTATTTATATATATAACCCTTTATTTAACCAGGTATTTATATATATAACCCTTTATTTAACCAGGTATTTATATATATAACCTTTATTTAACCAGGTATTAAATATAACCCTTTATTTAACCAGGTATTTATATATATAACCCTTTATTTAACCAGGTATTTATATATATAACCCTTTATTTAACCAGGTATTTATAAATATAACCCTTTATTTAACCAGGTATTTATAAAATATAACCCTTTATTTAACCAGGTATTTATATATATACCCTTTATTTAACCAGGTATTTATAAATATAACCCTTATTTAACCAGGTATTTATATATATCACCCTTTATTTAACAGGTATTTATATATATAACCCTTTATTTAACCAGGTATTTATATATATAACCCTTTATTTAACCAGGTATTTATATATATAACCCTTTATTTACCAGGTATTTTATATCTATAACCCTTTATTTAACCAGGTATTTATATATATAACCCTTTATTTAACCAGGTATTTATATATATAACCCTTTATTTAACCAGGTATTTAATATATAACCCTTTATTAACCAGGTATTATATATATAACCCTTTATTTAACCAGGTAATTTATATACATAACCCTTTATTTAACCAGGTATTATATATATAACCCTTTATTTAACCAGGTATTTATATATATAACCCTAACCCTTTATTTAACCAGGTATTTATATATATAACCCTAACCTTTATTTAACCAGGTATTATATACATAACCCTTTATTTAACCAGGTATTTATATATATATAACCCTTTATTTAACCAGGTATTTATTATATATAACCCTTTATTTAACCAGGTATTTATATATTATATATATAACCCTTTAATTTAACCAGGTATTTATATATATAACCCTTTATTTAACCAGGTATTTATATATATAACCCTTTATTTAACCAGGTATTTATACATATAACCCTTTATTTAACCAGGTATTTATATATATAACCCTTTATTTAACCAGGTATTTATATATTATATATATAACCCTTTATTTAAACCAGGTATTTATATATATAACCCTTTATTTAACCAGGTATTATATATATAACGCCTTATTTAACCAGGTATTTATACATATAACCCTTTATTTAACCAGGTATTTATATATATAACCCTTTATTTAACCAGGTATTATATATTATATATATAACCCTTATTTAACCAGGTATTTATATATATAACCCTTTATTTAACCAGGTATTTATATATATAACCCTTTATTTAACCAGGTATTTATATATATAACCCTTTATTTAACCAGGTATTTATATATATATATAACCCTTATTTAACCAGGTATTTATATATATAACCCTTTATTTAACCAGGTATTTATATATATAACCCTTTATTTAACCAGGTATTTATATATATAACCCTTTATTTAACCAGGTATTTATATACATAACCCTTATTTAACCAGGTATTTATATATATAACCCTTTATTTAACCAGGTATTTATATATATAACCCTAACCCTTTATTACCAGGTATTTATATATATAACCCTAACCCTTTATTTAACCAGGTATTTATATACATAACCCTTTATTTAACCAGGTATTTATATATATAACCCTTTATTTAACCAGGTATTATATATATAACCCTTTATTTAACCAGGTATTTATATATTATATATATAACCCTTTATTTAACCAGGTATTTATATATATAACCCTTTATTTAACCAGGTATTTATATATATAACCCTTTATTTAACCAGGTATTTATACATATAACCCTTTATTTAACCAGGTATTTATATATATAACCCTTTATTTAACCAGGTATTTATATATTATATATATAACCCTTTATTTAACCAGGTATTTATATATATAACCCTTTATTCAACCAGGTATTTATATATACAACCCTTTATTTAACCAGGTATTTATACATATAACCCTTTATTAACCAGGTATTTATATATATAACCCTTTATTTAACCAGGTATTTATATATTATATATATAACCCTTTATTTAACCAGGTATTTATATATATAACCCTTTATTTAACCAGGTATTTATATATATAACCCTTTATTCAACCAGGTATTTATATATATAACCCTTTATTTAACCAGGTATTTATACATATAACCCTTTATTTAACCAGGTATTTATATATATAACCCTTTATTTAACCAGGTATTTATATATTATATATATAACCCTTTATTTAACCAGGTATTTATATATATAACCCTTTATTTAACCAGGTATTTATATATATAACCCTTTATTTAACCAGGTATTTATATATATAACCCTTTATTTAACCAGGTAGGCTAGTTGAGAACAAGTTCTAATTTACAACTGTGACCCCTGGCCAAGATAAAGCAAAGCGACAGGAACAACAGAGTTACACATGGAATAAACAAACATACAGTCAATAACACAATAGAAAAGTCTGTTACAGTGTGTTTAAATGAAGTAGGATAAGGGAGGTCAGGCAATAAATAGGCCAATATAGTGTAGAAGTAATTACAATTTAGCAATTTACACTGGAGTGATAGATGAGTAGATGAGGATGTGCAAGTAGAAATACTGGTGTACAAAAGAGCAGAAAAACGAAAACGAAAATGGGGATGAGGTAGGTAGTTGGTTGGGCTATTTAAAGATGGGCTGTGTACAGCTGCAGTGATCAGTAATCTGATCTGACAGCTGACGCTTAAAGTTAGTGAGGGAGATATCAGTCTCCAACTTCAGTGATTTTTGCAATTCCTTCCAGTCATGGGCAGCAGAGAACTGGAAGGAAAACCAGCCATAAGAGGTGCTGGCTTTGGGGATGACAGTGAGATATACCTGCTGGAGCGGGTGGGTGTTATGGTGACCAGTGAGCTGAGATAAGGTCTGAGCTTTACCTAGCAAAGTCTTATAGATGACCTGGAGCCAGTGGGTTTGGCGACGAATATGTAGCAAGGACCAGCCAACGAGAGCATACAGGTCGCAGTGGTGGGTAGTATATGGGGTGTCAAGGATCGGTAGTCAAGGTACGGTAGGATAGTTAGTTTTACGAGGGTATGTTTGGCAGCATGAGTGAATGAGGCTTTGTTGCGAAATAGGAAGCTGATTCTAGATTTAATTTTGGATTGGAGATGTTTGATATGGGTCTGGAAGGAGAGTTTACAGTCTAACCAGACACCTAGGTATTTGTAGTTGTCCACGTATTCTAAGTCAGAGCCCTCCAGACTAGTGATGTTGGACAGGCGGGCAGGTGCAGGCAGCGATCGGTTGAAGGGCAGGCATTTAGTTTTACTTGTATTCAAGAGCAGTTGGCGGCCACAGAAGGAGAGTTGTATGGCATTGAAGCTTGCCTGGAGGGTTGTTAACACAGTGACATGACATTAACATTTAGGTTTACATTACATTAAATGACATTTAATTTACATAACATTACTTTAAAAGACAGCATTATATTTATGTTTACATTAAATGACAAATCTCATGTTACTGTTTACATTATATTTACATACCATTACATTAAATGACATTAACGTCTTTGGGACTGAGGGACAGTATTGAGTAGCTTGGATGAATAAGGTGCCCAGAGTAAACTGCCTGCTACTCAGGCCCAAAAGCTAGAATATGCATATAATTAGTGGATTTGGATAGAAAACACTCAAACGTTTCTACAACTATTTGAATGATGTCTGTGAGTATAACAGAACTCATATGGCAGGCAAAAACCTGAGAAAAAAATCCAATCAGGAAGTGGGAAATCTGAGGTTTGTCAGTTTTCAAGTCTTTGCCTATCCAATACACATGGGGTCATACTGCACTTCTTAAGGCTTCCACTTGATGTCAACATTCTTTATAACCTTGTTTCAGGCTTCTACTGTGAAGGGGGAGATAATAAGAGCTGTTTCAATGAGGTGTCTGGCAGAATGCCATGAGCTCAGTCATGCCCACGCCCGTGAGAGCTAGCTGCGCTTCCTTTCATTTCTAAAGACAAAGGAATTGTCCGGTTGAAACATTATTGAAGATTTATGATAAAAACATCCTAAAGATTGATTATATACTTCGTTTGACATGTTTCTACAAACTGTAATATAACTTTTTTAGACTTTGTTGGACCCAGTGCCCGCGCCTTGTGCATTTGGATTACTGGACTGAACGCACGAACAAAAAGGAGGTATTTGGACATAAATTATGGACTTTATCTAATAAAACTAACATTTATTGTGGAACTGGGATTCCTGTGAGTGCATTCTGATGAAGATCATCAAACGTAAGTTAATATTTATAAAGCTATTTCTGACTTCTGTTGACTCCACAACATGGCGGGTATCTGTATGGTCTCTGAGCGCTGTACTCAGATTATTGCATGGTGTGCTTTTTCCGTAAAGCTATTTAGAAATCTGACACAGCGGTTGCATTAAGGAGAAGTATATCTCTAATTCCATGTATAACCCTTGTATTTCCGTCAACATTTATGTTGAGTATTTCTGTATTTCCGGATGTTTTGGAAGCAAAACATTACTGAACATAACGCTCCAATGTAAACTGAGATTTTTGGATATAAATATGAACTTTAGCAACAAAACATACATGTATTGTGTAACATGAAGTCCTATGAGTGTCATCTGATGAAGATCATCAAAGGTTAGTGATTATTTTTTATCTCTATTTCTGCTTTTTGTGACTCCTCTCCTTGGCTGGAAAAATGGCTGTGCGTTTCTGTGACTAGGTGCTGACCTAACATAATCATATGGTATGCTTTCGTCGTAAAGCCTTTTGAAATCGGACACTGTGGTGGGATTAACGAGAAGTGTATCTATAAAATGGTGTAAAATACTTGTATGTTTGAGGAATTTTAATTATGAGATTTCTGTTGTTTGAATTTGGCACCCTGCACTTTCAAGTGCAGTGAGACAGACAGTGTGTGTAGCAGGACAAGGTCACTATCTCTGTCGGCTGGGAAGTGAGTCAGACAGTGTGTGTAGTAAGACATGTGTGTGCGTATGTGTGTGTGTATGTGTGTGCGTCTGTTTGTGCGTATGTGTGTGTATATGTTTGTATGCATGTGTGTGTGTGTGTGTATGTGTGTATGCATGTGCGTGCATATGTGTGTATGCATGTGCGTGCATATGTGTGTATGCATGTGTGTGCGTATGTGTGTGCATATGTTTGTGCGTATGTGTGTGCGTATGTATGTATGTATGTGTGTATGTATGTATGTGTGTTTGTGTGTGTGTGTGTGTGTGTGTATGTATGTTTGTGTGTATGTGTGTGTGTGTGTGTGTGTATGTATGTTTGTGTGTATGTGTGTGTGTGTGTGTGTGTGTATGTATGTTTGTGTGTATGTGTGTGTGTGTGTGTGTATGTATGTTTGTGTGTATGTTTGTGTGTGTGTGTGTGTGTGTGTATGTATGTTTGTGTGTATGTGTGTGTGTGTGTGTGTGTATGTATGTTTGTGTGTATGTGTGTGTGTGTGTGTGTGTGTGTGTGTATGTATGTTTGTGTGTATGTGTGTGTGTGTGTGTGTATGTATGTTTGTGTGTATGTGTGTGTGTGTGTGTGTATGTATGTTTGTGTGTATGTGTGTGTGTGTGTGTATGTATGTTTGTGCGTATGTTTGTGTGTATGTGTGTGCGTCTGTTTGTATATGTGTGTGTGTATGTTTGTGTGTTAATTAATTGAATTGGTAAATGAACAGGAGTATAGAATTCTCCTGACAATTATTTAATTTTACATTACAAACAGTTAAATTACATGAACATGATATTTACATGACATTAAATGACAGCATTATATTTATGTTTACATTAAATTAACATTTATTTACATTGCCGTTTACATACTGAACAAATATAAACGCAACATGTAAAGTGTTGGTCCCATGTTTCATGAGCTGAAACAAAAGATCCCAGAAATGTTCCATCCGCACAAAAAGCTTATTTCTCTCAAATTCTGTGCACAAATTAGATTACATCCCTGTTAGTGAGCATTTCTCACTCACTACTATACCAACTAACCCTACACCCATTAAAACCTCACTACTATACCAACTAACCCTACACCCATTAAAACCCCACTGCTATACCAACTAACCCTACACCCATTAAAACCTCACTACTATACCAACTAACCCTACACCCATTAAAACCTCACTGCTATACCAACTAACCCTACACCCATTAAAACCTCACTGCTATACCAACTAACCCTACACCCATTAAAACCTCACTGCTATACCAACTAACCCTACACCCATTAAAACCTCACTACTATACCAACTAACCCTACACCCATTAAAACCTCACTACTATACCAACTAACCCTACACCCATTAAAACCTCACTGCTATACCAACTAACCCTACACCCATTAAAACCTCACTACTATACCAACTAACCCTACACCCATTAAAACCTCACTACTATACCAACTAACCCTACACCCATTAAAACCTCACTGCTATACCAACTAACCCTACACCCATTAAAACCTCACTACTATACCAACTAACCCTACACCCATTAAAACCTCACTGCTATACCAACTAACCCTACACCCATTAAAACCTCACTACTATACCAACTAACCCTACACCCATTAAAACCTCACTGCTATACCAACTAACCCTACACCCATTAAAACCTCACTACTATACCAACTAACCCTACACCCATTAAAACCTCACTACTATACCAACTAACCCTACACCCATTAAAACCCCACTACTATAAAAACTAACCCTACACCCATTAAAACCTCACTACTATACCAACTAACCCTACACCCATTAAAACCTCACTACTATACCAACTAACCCTACACCCATTAAAACCTCACTACTATACCAACTAACCCTACACCCATTAAAACCCCACTACTATAAAAACTAACCCTACACCCATTAAAACCTCACTGCTATACCAACTAACCCTACACCCATTAAAACCTCACTACTATACCAACTAACCCTACACCCATTAAAACCTCACTACTATACCAACTAACCCTACACCCATTAAAACCTCACTACTATACCAACTAACCCTACACCCATTAAAACCTCACTACTATACCAACTAACCCTACACCCATTAAAACCTCACTGCTATACCAACTAACCCTACACCCATTAAAACCTCACTACTATACCAACTAACCCTACACCCATTAAAACCTCACTGCTATACCAACTAACCCTACACCCATTAAAACCTCACTGCTATACCAACTAACCCTACACCCATTAAAACCTCACTACTATACCAACTAACCCTACACCCATTAAAACCCCACTACTATACCAACTAACCCTACACCCATTAAAATCTCACTACTATACCAACTAACCCTACACCCATTAAAACCTCACTACTATACCAACTAACCCTACACCCATTAAAACCCCACTACTATACCAACTAACCCTACACCCATTAAAACCTCACTACCAACTAACCCTGTACCATTAAAACCTCACTACCAACTAACCCTGTACCATTAAAACCTCACCACTATTTACATTTCATTCAGCAGCTGCTCTTATCCAGAGCGACTTAAGAGTAATGAGTACATATATTTTCTTTCTGGTCCCCAGTGGGAATTAAACCCACAACCCTGGCATTGCAGGCACCATGCTCTACCAACTGAGCTACACAGGATGAACCTCAACCTGCCTCTCTCTCACCGGACAGCTCTCCAGCACCATGGGAACCCCTACAGTTAACTACTTTTCCCACCCATACTACACATTAGGTGTGGCTGCTGAGGGGAGGACGGCTCCTAAAATTGGCTGGAATGGAGTGAATTGCACTGCATTCCAGCCATTATACAGTTACGACTACATGGAACTCTATTCCACAGTACTACATGGAACTCTATTCCACAGTACTACATGGAACTCTATTCCACAGTACTACATGGAACTCTATTCCACAGTACTACATGGAACTCTATTCCACAGTACTACATGGAACTCTATTCCACAGTACTACATGGAACTCTATTCCACAGTACTACATAGAGCCATGACTACATGGAACTCTATTCCACAGTACTACATAGAGCCATGACTACATGGAACTCTATTCCACAGTACTACATAGAGTCATGACTACATGGAACTCTATTCCACAGCACTACATAGAGCCATGACTACATGGAACTCTATTCCACAGTACTACATAGAGACATGACTACATGGAACTCTATTCCACAGTACTACATAGAGCCATGACTACATGGAACTCTATTCCACAGTACTACATAGAGCCATGACTACATGGAACTCTATTCCACAGTACTACATAGAGCCATGACTACATGGAACTCTATTCCACAGTACTACATAGAGCCATGACTACATGGAACTCTATTCCACAGTACTACATAGAGTCATGACTACATGGAACTCTATTCCACAGCACTACATAGAGCCATGACTACATGGAACTCTATTCCACAGTACTACATAGAGCCATGACTACATGGAACTCTATTCCACAGTACTACATAGAGCCATGACTACATGGAACTCTATTCCACAGTACTACATAGAGCCATGACTACATGGAACTCTATTCCACAGTACTACATAGAGCCATGACTACATGGAACTCTATTCCACAGTACTACATAGAGCCATGACTACATGGAACTCTATTCCACAGTACTACATAGAGTCATGACTACATGGAACTCTATTCCACAGTACTACATAGAGTCATGACTACATGGAACTCTATTCCACAGTACTACATAGAGTCATGACTACATGGAACTCTATTCCACAGTACTACATAGAGTCATGACTACATGGAACTCTATTCCACATCAGGTAACTGATGCAGGCAGTAAAATCAGATTTAAAAAAAACCGGTAAAAACACACCTTATGGAACAACGGGGACTGAAGAGACACACACACACACAAAGGTACAGACACATGCATACGTATGCATTGTGATATTGTTGTATGGTGGTATTAAACATTATGTATTGTAGATATGTAGTGGTGTAATAATGTTATATGTGGTACTGTTTTATCTTTTGTTATACATGTAATGTAGGGCTTTAATATGCTTGGACCCCAGGAAGAGTAGCTGCTGCCTTGACAGGAACTAATGGGGATCCATAATAAACCCCAGGAAGAGTAGCTGCTGCCTTGGCAGGAACTAATGGGGATCCATAATAAACCCCAGGAAGAGTAGCTGCTGCCTTGGCAGGAACTAATGGGGATCCATAATAAACCCCAGGAAGAGTAGCTGCTGCCTTGGCAGGAACTAATGGGGATCCATAATAAACCCCAGGAAGAGGAGCTGCTGCCTTGGCAGGAACTAATGGGGATCCATAATAAACCCCAGGAAGAGTAGCTGCTGCCTTGGCAGGAACTAATGGGGATCCATAATAAACCCCAGGAAGAGTAGCTGCTGCCTTGGCAGGAACTAATGGGGATCCATAATAAACCCCAGGAAGAGTAGCTGCTGCCTTGGCAGGAACTAATGGGGATCCATAATAAACCCCAGGAAGAGTAGCTGCTGCCTTGGCAGGAACTAATGGGGATCCATAATAAACCCCAGGAAGAGTAGCTGCTGCCTTGACAGGAACTAATGGGGATCCATAATAAACCCCAGGAAGAGTAGCTGCTGCCTTGGCAGGAACTAATGGGGATCCATAATAAACCCCAGGAAGAGTAGCTGCTGCCTTGGCAGGAACTAATGGGGATCCATAATAAACCCCAGGAAGAGGAGCTGCTGCCTTGGCAGGAACTAATGGGGATCCATAATAAACCCCAGGAAGAGTAGCTGCTGCCTTGGCAGGAACTAATGGGGATCCATAATAAACCCCAGGAAGAGTAGCTGCTGCCTTGGCAGGAACTAATGGGGATCCATAATAAACCCCAGGAAGAGTAGCTGCTGCCTTGGCAGGAACTAATGGGGATCCATAATAAACCCCAGGAAGACTAGCTGCTGCCTTGGCAGGAACTAATGGGGATCCATAATAAACCCCAGGAAGAGTAGCTGCTGCAGGAACTAATGGGGATCCATAATAAACCCCAGGAAGAGGAGCTGCTGCCTTGGCAGGAACTAATGGGGATCCATAATAAACCCCAGGAAGAGGAGCTGCTGCCTTGGCAGGAACTAATGGGGATCCATAATAAACCCCAGGAAGAGTAGCTGCTGCCTTGGCAGGAACTAATGGGGATCCATAATAAACCCCAGGAAGAGTAGCTGCTGCCTTGGCAGGAACTAATGGGGATCCATAATAAACCCCAGGAAGAGTAGCTGCTGCCTTGGCAGGAACTAATGGGGATCCATAATAAACCCCAGGAAGAGTAGCTGCTGCCTTGGCAGGAACTAATGGGGATCCATAATAAACCCCAGGAAGAGTAGCTGCTGCCTTGGCAGGAACTAATGGGGATCCATAATAAACCCCAGGAAGAGTAGCTGCTGCCTTGGCAGGAACTAATGGGGATCCATAATAAATACAAATAATGATGAGCCGTTCTCCCCTCAGCAGCCTCCACTTCTGCACATTGCTTTGTCTCATGCCCTTCTGCTTCTCACGTCTAGAAATCTCCCTTTACCCACTGCTGCAATGTGACCATAAGCTTGGCACCTAAAACACCATAATGGGTTCGGGACAAAATCTCTCACTGGATAACTGACACATCCGAACTTGACTTTGTTGGGTAAAGACTCAGCGCCCTACTCCAGAGAGCAAAACAAGTCAGTTCTTGTCCCTAAGAGCAAGAACTGCTCCCTCTGGATGGAAAAAAACACACACAAAAAATCACCACAAGTCCACTTTAAGTTACATTGACTCAACAATCTCTTCTCCACCCAACCTGACACCATATATGGATCAGCCAGAAGGATCTATTCTCTCTGAAAATCCCACTGGGCCAGAATCATCTTCGTCATCCTTTCCTTTCATTCCACTATCCACACCTAATCTGCTCCTCCATTTTTAAAACCTTCATCCTCTCGCCTTTCAACTCTTTCAAAGTCCATGTCACTCTCATCAACTTCACGTTCTGAGCTACTAAAGTACTGTTTTCCATTTTTGTACTTTCCCCAGGGTTTTCCATTGTTCCCTCGACCCTGCCACCATTTTCTCGCAACATCTACTGTTGTCCCAGATTGTTTAAAAATATATAATTTTTTGAATTTGTCCGCTCTCTTCCTCATGTTTTCTTCTGAGCTACTGAAATACATGTACTTTTTTTTTTTTTACTTGATGCCTATCAACCTCCTGTCCTCCATATTTGAACCCCCTGAGCGTCTCAAGAGTATTACAAGGAGTCGCCCCTTTAGTAAAGAAAAACAACATTGCAACACTCTGAATCTTGTATCTGAGTAGAGCATGTAGAAATCTCAACATTAAAGAGACAAAGGTCAGTGAATTGATACAGCTATTCTGGCCCGAGGTTTCTATGGGAACGGGGCGCTTGCTTAAGCCTTTCAAAAAAAAAAGGAAGAGGACAGAAAAATTGCAAGAAGAAACTAAGAAGGTTTGCAACAAGTCAATGAATTGCAATTGAAAAGACTCTAAAGCACGACACTTTTCTACTCAGGTGCTTTCTAATAATAAAACAAAATGGAGGTGACTAACCTGTTCGAACATGAAAGCAAACTCCACCCCTTCCTTGGGCATGCTCTCTACATCCAGGAAACAGTAGAGTTTGAAGTAGAGCTTCCACTGTCCCTCCTCCTCTACTTCCTCACTGCCTGACAGCCTGGAAATCAATCAATGAATCAGTCAATCAACCAAATCAATCAGTCAATCAACCAAACCAATCAGTCAAAACAAACCAGTCAGTCAACCAATCACTCAATCAACCAAACCAATCAGTCAACCAATCACTCAATCAACCAAACCAGTCAGTCAGTCAACCAAACCAATCAGTCAATCAACCAAACCAGTCAGTCAACCAATCAGTCAACCAAACCAATCAGTCAATCAACCAAACCAATCAGTCAATCAACCAAACCAGTCAGTCAACCAATCACTCAATCAACCAAACAGTCAATCAACCAAACCAATTTCAGACCCTCGTTTTAGCAGAAATATAGTAATAATATCAAAGAGGTTTGTGGGTCATGTAGACTGGTCCCAGATCTGTTTGTGTTGTCTTGCTAACTTTTCCCTATGTTCAACAAGCTTTCTCCACCCTTAACCTTGTTCTGAACACCTCCAAACAAAGGTCATGTGGTTTGGTAAGAAGAATGTCCCTCTCCCCACAGGTGTGATTACTACCTCTGAGGGTTTAGAGCTTGAGGTAGTCACCTCATACAAGTACTTGGGAGTATGGCTAGACGGTCCACTGTCCTTCTCTCAGCACATATCAAAGCTGCAGGCTAAAGTTAAATATAGACTTGGTTTCCTCTATCGTAATCGCTCCTCTTTCAACACAGCTGCCAAACTAACCCTGATTCAGATGACCATCCTACTCGTGCTAGATTAGAGAGACACAATTTATAGATCGGCAGGTAAAGGTGCTCTCGAGCGGCTAGATGTTCTTTACCATTCAGCCATCAGATTTGCCACCAATGTTCCTTATAGGACACATCACTGCACTCTATACTACTCCCTATCTGAGATATCTACTGCAGCCCTCATCCTCCACATACAACACCCGTTCTGCCAGTCACATTCTGTTAAAGGTCCCCAAAGCACAAACATCCCTGGGTCGCTCCTCTTTTCAGTTTGCTGCAGTTAGCGACTGGAACGAGCTGCAACAATCTCTTCATTCAAAGACTCAATCATGGACACTCTTACTGACAGTTGTGGCTGCTTTTCGTGATGTATTGTTGTCTCTACCTTCTTGCCCTTTGTACTGTTGTCTGGGCCCAATAATGTTTGTACCATGTTGTTGCCATGTTGTGTTGCTACCATGTTGTTGTCATGTTGTGATGCTACCATGCTGTGTTGTTGTCATGTTGTGATGCTGCCATGTTGTTGTCATGTTGTGGTGCTGCCATGCTGTGTTGTCATGTGTTGCTGCCTTGCTATGTTGTTGTCTTTAGGTCTCTCTTTATGTCATGTTGTGTTGTGTTGTCTCTCGTCGGGATGTGTGTTTTGTCCTCAATTTTAAATGCCAGCCCCCATCCCCGCAGGAGGCAGTTTGCTTATTGGCAAAATCATTGTAATTAAGAATTTGTTCTTAACTGACTTGCCTAGTTAAATAAAGGTTAAATCAAACTGTCAATGGCCATAGGGATTGACAAGCCAGCACAAACCTCTCTCTCTCTCTCTCTCTCTCTCTCTCTCTCTCTCTCTCTCTCTCTCTCTCTCTCTCTCTCTCTCTCTCTCTCTCTCTCTCTCTCTCTCTCTCTCTCTCTCTCTCTCTCTCTCTCTCTCTCTCTCTCTCTCTCTCTCTCTCTCTCTCTCTCTCTCTCTCTCTCTCTCTCTCTCTCTCTCTCTCTCTCTCTCTCTCTCTCTCTCTCTCTCTCTCTCTCTCTCTCTCTCTCTCTCTCTCTCTCTCTCTCTCTCTCTCTCTCTCTCTCTCTCTCTCTCTCTCTCTCTCTCTCTCTCTCTCTCTCTCTCTCTCTCTCTCTCTCTCTCTCTCTCGAGACCAGGCTATTCTCTGTGCATCTCTCTCTCCAGCTGAACTCTCACCTCTCAAACTTGGCGAGTACATCAGCCACGATGACTCTGCTCTCCACAGCCCGGTCCGTAGTGTTGTTGTGTTGAAACAGGGAAAACATGTTTCTACTGTCCTCCATGGCCAGGCCTCGGATCAACTTCTCCACCACCTGGGGACAGGCAGGACAGAGGGACATTAACACAGGCTGGAGAAAATGGATGTACCAATGCAGGATTGCCCCAGGCAGAAATGACAGTATTTTTACAGCTGCTACTCATTGTGGAAAACAGATGTATTCTTTTTTACCTCTGCAGGGGTGGTGGGTGAGGTGATGTAAAGCCTTAGACTGTTTAGATGTGGGATACAGATCATATGTAGAGGGATACAGATCATCATATGTAGAGGACACCCCATAGAGGGATATAGATCATCGTATGTAGAGGACACCCCATAGAGGGATATAGATCATCGTATGTAGAGGACACCCCATAGAGGGATATAGATCATAGTATGTAGAGGACACCCCATAGAGGGATATAGATCATCATATGTAGAGGGATATAGATCATCGTATGTAGAGGGATATAGATCATCGTATGTAGAGGGATATAGATCATCGTATGTAGAGGACACCCCATAGAGGGATATAGATCATCGTATGTAGAGGACATCCCATAGAGGGATATAGATCATCGTATGTAGAGGGATATAGATCATCGTATGTAGAGGAAATCCCATAGAGGGATATAGATCATCGTATGTAGAGGGATATAGATCATCGTATGTAGAGGGATATAGATCATCGTATGTAGAGGAAATCCCATAGAGGGATATAGATCATCGTATGTAGAGGGATATAGATCATCGTATGTAGAGGGATATAGATCATCGTATGTAGAGGACACCCCATAGAGGGATATAGATCATCGTATGTAGAGGACATCCCATAGAGGGATATAGATCATCGTATGTAGAGGGATATAGATCATCGTATGTAGAGGAAATCCCATAGAGGGATATAGATCATCGTATGTAGAGGGATATAGATCATCGTATGTAGAGGGATATAGATCATCGTATGTAGAGGAAATCCCATAGAGGGATATAGATCATCGTATGTAGAGGGACATAGTGAATAGTGAAAGCCTCTACATACGATCTATGTCTTCACTATTATTCTACAATATATGTAGAAAATACACTGCTCAAAAAAATAAAGGGAACACTTAAACAACACAATGTAACTCCAAGTCAATCACACTTCTGTGAAATCAAACTGTCCACTTAGGAAGCAACACTGACAATACATTTCACATGCTGTTGTGCAAATGGGATAGACAACAGGTGGAAATTATAGGCAATTAGCAAGACAACCCCAATAAAGGTGTGGTTCTACAGGTGGTGACCACAGACCACTTCTCAGTTCCTATGCTTCCTGGCTGATGTTTTGGTCACTTTTGAATGCTGGCGGTGCTTTCACCCTAGTGGTAGAATGAGACGGAGTCTACAACCCACACAAGGGGCTCAGGTAGTGCAGCTCATCCAGGATGGCACATCAATGCGAGCTGTGGCAAGAAGGTTTGCTGTGTCTGTCAGCGTAGTGTCCAGAGCATGGAGGCGCTACCAGGAGACAGGCCAGTACATCAGGAGATGTGGAGGAGGCCGTAGGAGGGCAACAACCCAGCAGCAGGACTGCTACCTCCGCCTTTGTGCAAGGAGGAGCAGGAGGAGCACTGCCAGAGCCCTGCAAAATGACCTCCAGCAGGCCACAAATGTGCATGTGTCTGCTCAAACGGTCAGAAACAGACTCCATGAGGGTGGTATGAGGGCACGACGTCCACAGGTGGGGGTTGTGCTTACAGCCCAACACCGTGCAGGACGTTTGGCATTTGCCAGAGAACACCAAGATTGGCAAATTTGCCACTGGCGCCCTGTGCTCTTCACAGATGAAAGCAGGTTCACACTGAGCACATGTGACAGACATGACAGTCTGGAGAGGCCGTGGAGAACATTCTGCTGCCTGCAACATCCTCCAGCATGACCGGTTTGGCGGTGGGTCAGTCATTGTGTGGGGTGGCATTTCTTTGGGGGGCCCTCCATGTGCTCGCCAGAGGTAGCCTGACTGCCATTAGGTACCGAGATGAGATCCTCAGACCCCTTGTGAGACCATATGCTGGTGCGGTTGGCCCTGGGTTCCTCCTAATGCAAGACAATGCTAGACCTCATGTGGCTGGAGTGTGTCAGCAGTTCCTGCAAGAGGAAGGCATTGATGCTATGGACTGGCCCGCCCGTTCCCCAGACCTGAATCCAATTGAGCACATCTGGGACATCATGCTTTAGTCCAGGTCAGGGAGGAGATCCCTCAGGAGACCATCCGCCACCTCATCAGGAGCATGCCCAGGCGTTGTAGGGAGGTCATACAGGCACGTGGGGGCCACACACACTACTGAGCCTTATTTGGACTTTTTTTAAGGACATTACATCAAAGTTGGATCAGCCTGTAGTGTGGTTTTCCACTTTAATTTTGAGTGTGACTCCAAATCCAGACCTCTATGGGTTGATACATTTGATTTCCATTGATCATTTTTGTGTGATTTTGTTGTCAGCACATTCAACTATGTAAAGAAAAAAATATTTAATAAGAATATTTCATTCATTCAGATCTAGGATGTGTTATTTTAGTGTTCCCTTTATTTTTTTGAGCAGTGTAGTAAAAATAAAGAAAAACCCTTGAATGAATAGATGTGTCCAATCTGTGTATGTTGTCTTAAGGTGGTGTTACAGGCTTTGTTCTTTCCATTTATTCTTCGACGTTAGCTCGTTAGCATGTGGGGCACACCGATTGGTGTCACCACGTTAGAGTCAGTATGTGTTTCACCTGTGCTGGTTTGTTATCTCGTTAGTGGGAAGGTGTTTCACCTGTGCTGGCCCAGGTGTTATCTGGCCCACTGCTCCAGTTGTCTTGATAGATGTGGAGGGTTAACTTTAGTTGTCTCTCACTATTTTGGTTTCTAGACAATGTGATTTCCCTGATTGGTTTTGCTCCACTTCCTGTCTAAGTTTGGTGTGGGTTTTAATTTCATTTGCCTTCTTGGGCAAATGTAGTGGACACTCATGTTGGGTGTCTTTTAGGTCCCAGTTGTTGTTGCTAGTCAACCTCCAGTGGACCCCCCATGAGTATCTTTCAGAACCCCTCCTAAAACCCCACCTGTTTGGTTTTGGTTGTTCAATACAGTTTATTTTTTTTCCCTAGTCTGTCTGAGCGACTATTTTTGGTTGGGGAACATAACAGTTACCTCTCCAGCGGTGGTGTGTGAGTTGATGGAGATCTTGCAGGATCCTCCTCCGTGGCAGTAGACCGTAGTAGTCATTTCCTGCCTGGTCAGTAAGGCTACGATCTCCTCCTGAGACGGTACATAGTCCCTGACCTTGGTCCTCTTCAGAGACTCACCTATGAAATGGGCAAACATGTCCACCTCTGTTCCAGGAAACTGCTCCTTCACCCTGGAGAAGAACAGACAGAGGGTCACTGAGGTGTAGAGGATGAGCAAATCAACGTTACTGATGTCATACTGTCCAGTTTACCCATCCATACAAATCAATCACAGAACATATGTCTGTTTGTATTAGAAGCTATCGGGACACTTTCTGCTTGTGGCTCAAAGCTGTAATTTAATTAAAGGGACCATGTGCAAATAAAAAACCATTTCAGACAGTGAAATATGTTTCCACCAGAGTTAGGTAAACACAGCTCATTTTCATCCACACTCCCTAACTAAATACACAGCAGTATAATAAATGCAGGACTGATCCACACTTTGACCTCCATGGAGCAGGATTTAAAGTCCCTAGTAATTAAAAGGTAGAGAGGAGAGAATTCCATTTCCTGATGCCTGAGGTGGACAACACTGACTGTTTGTTGAGGAATGACAGTCTAGCTTGTGGAGGTCCGGCTGACTCCTCTGTTTTGTTCAGAGCTTAATATGACAAAATCTTTCAGAGGTGGGGCTGCAACATTATCGATGATCTGAGAAAAAGGAAGTTGTCCAAATGTAACAGATTGTCCTTGGTGAGAATATCCCAGTGACAGTAATGATGTGACTTCCTGTCCAGGATCTTAAGTACTTGTTTACACAGAGATCGAAGGGGTTTAACGGATGTTTAATTGGCTGCCGATACAATAGGACAGGTGTCAGAAAATCATTGTATGAGAATCCATCTTGGCTGCCTCTGTCGAGAGAGTTCCTGATGTCATGAACATGTGTACGAAGACTATTCTGTATATATTTGATGTGTTTTTACAGTTCAAAGTAGGGTCTAGGATAACACCCAGATATTTAAGTACATAGCTACCATTTTCCCCCCACATTGAGGCTGTAGTGGTTGAATGAACCTTTCAGCCACTTTCGACAATGATAGTGTTAGTTTGCTTGCCACTTCATCAGCATTTCTTCCGTGTATAAATAACTATCATCCACGGCCTGGTAGAGACTAAATAACAAAGGGCCCAGGATTGACCCCTGTGGTACACCCATAGTGTGGTCCCTTGGTGATGGTAGGTCACATTGCATCCGGTTAGCCGGATACGCTTTTACAAGACTCAATCCATTTTAAAACACTTGATGAGATGTTGAAGTTGGACAGCTTGGAGACGAGGACATTGTGGTTAACAGTGTCAAAGGATTTTCTGAGGAGAACTGCACCTACAACACCCCCTTTGTCCAGCTTGGCCTTGTTCACCTCTAGGAGACAGTAACATACGGTCTCTGTTGAGTGGTTCACCCTGAACCCAAACTGGCCTTGTTCACCTCTAGGAGACAGTAACATACTGTCTCTGTTGAGTGGTTCACCCTGAACCCAAACTGGCCTTGTTCATCTCTAGGAGATAATAACATGGACTACTGTACAACTGTATATTATATTATGTTGCAGGAATAATTGTACAAAAAAATATAAAAATAAGGAATGGAGCATGACTTATGTACTGAAGGAGGCATGAAGGAATAGTGTACTTGGGAGCATAACTTGGAACTGGAGGTAAATAAAGTACCCTTTAAGGTGGAACTGGAGGTAAATAAAGTACCCTTTAAGGTGGAACTGGAGGTAAATAAAGTACCCTTTAAGGTGGAACTGGAGGTAAATAAAGTACCCTTTAAGGTGGAACTGGAGGTTAATAAAGTACCCTTTAAGGTGGAACTGGAGGTTAATAAAGTACCCTTTAAGGTGGAACTGGAGGTAAATAAAGTACCCTTTAAGGTGGAACTGGAGGTAAATAAAGTACCCTTTAAGGTGGAACTGGAGGTTAATAAAGTACCCTTTAAGGTGGAACTGGAGGTTAATAAAGTACCCTTTAAGGTGGAACTGGAGGTAAATAAAGTACCCTTTAAGGTGGAACTTGAGGTAGCGCAGGATGCCCCGGCTGGGCAGGAAGGTACAGCTCATACAGGTGAGGAGGTGCCAGTGGGCGCGATTGGCCGAGCTGTTGGGCTGAGGCACGTGATTGGTCTGCTTGATGAGCTGACAGTAGACCTCGTCTCTGAGCAGGCGTAGGTCGTGGCAGGTCTGGAGGATGCCCTGGATGATCGGCACAGGGTCAGACACAGACTCCATCTCCTGCAGAGAGTTGAAGATCTTCACTGCCTCGTCCTGCAGGCTGGCATAGCCCTTCTCCTTATGGACTGGGGGGGAGGACAGAGAGAAGGGAGACTTCATTAACAAAAAGCATGGCGAGAGAAAGCCACAGGGCTTCATACCTTTAATTTCTGTCAACCAAAATGAATACGGTTGTAGTAGAAGTCCGTGGAGGGTGAAAGAGGTTGTAGAAGTCCGTGGAGGGTGAAAGAGGTTGTAGAAGTCCGTGGAGGGTGAAAGAGGTTGTAGAAGTCCGTGGAGGGTGAAAGAGGTTGTAGAAGTCCGTGGAGGGTTAAAGAGGTTGTAGAAGTCCGTGGAGGGTGAAAGAGGTTGTAGAAGTCCGTGGAGGGTGAAAGAGGTTGTAGAAGTCCGTGGAGGGTGAAAGAGGTGGTAGAAGTCCGTGGAGGGTTAAAAAGAGGTTGTAGAAGTCCGTGGAGGGTTAAAAAGAGGTTGTAGAAGTCCGTGGAGGTTGAAAGAGGTTGTAGAAGTCCGTGGAGGGTTAAATAGGTAGTTGGGTTAAAGCAGTAATAACTCACGGTGGATGTTGACCTCCCCATAAGGCAGAGGAAGCAGGGGGGAGTGGAGGGGGTGCTGGGTATATCTGAGGATAGGGTTCCTCCAGTACGTCTGCTCCACAGCTTCCACGTTCAGACTGCTCTCCTGGGGGGGATACACAGGGGTCAGGGTTTAGGAGTCAGAGGTCGTAATTCATTATACTTAGGAGGGTGCTTACAGTGCATTCGGATAGTATTCAGACCCCATTACTTTTTCCACATTTTGTCAAGTTACAGCCTTATTCTAAAATGGATTATATTGGTTTTTTTGCTCATCAATCTACCCACAATACCCCATAATGACATCACAATACCCCGTAATGACATCACAATACCCCGTAATGACATCACAATATCCCGTAATGACATCACAATACCCCATAATGACATCACAATATCCCGTAATGACATCACAATACCCCATAATGACATCACAATATCCCGTAATGACATCACAATACCCCATAATGACAAAACAAAAAAATGTTTTATTAAAAATAAAAATGGAAGTATTCAGACCATTTACGCAGTACTTTGTTGAAGCACCATTGGCAGCGATTACAGACTCGAGTCTTCTTGGGTATGATGTTACAAACTTGGTACACCTGTATTTGGGGAGTTTCTCCCATTCTTCTTTGCAGATCCTCTCAAGCTCTGTCAGGTTGGATGGGGAGTTTCTCCCATTGTCCTCTGCAGATCCTCTCAAGCTCTGTCAGGTTGGATGGGGAGCGTCGCTACACAACTATTTTCTGGTCTCTCCAGAGATGTTCGATCGGGTTCAAGTCTGGGCTCTGGCTGGGACACTCAAGTACATTCAGAAACGTGTCCCGATACCACTCCTGCGTTGTCTTGGCTGTGTGCTTAGGTTTGTTGTCCTGTTGGAAGGTGAACCTTTGCCCCAGTCTGAGAACCTGAGCGTTCTGGAGCAGGTTTTCATCAAGGATCTCTCTGTACTTTGCTCTGTTCATCTTTCCCATGATCCCGACTAGTCTCCCAGTCCCTGCAGCTGAAAAACATCCCCACAGCATGATGCTGCCACCACCATGCTTCACCGTAGGGATGGTGCCAGGTTTCCTCCAGACGTGAAGCTTGGCATTCAGACCAAAGAGTTCAATCTTGGTTTCATCAGACCAGATCATCTTGTTTCTCATGGTCTGAGAGTCCTTCAGGTGCCTTTTGGCAAACTCCAAGCAGGCTGTCATGTGCCTTTTACTGAGGAATGGCATCCGTCTGGCCACTCGACCATAAAGGCCTGATTGGTGGAGTGCTGCAGAGATGGTTGTCCTTCTGGAAGGTTCTCCCATCTCCACAGAGGAACTATGGAGCTCAATACAGGCAAAGGGTCTGAATACTTATGTAAATAAGGTATTGCTGTTTAATTCTTTTTTTATACATTTGCAAACATTTCTAAAAACCTGTCTTCAGTGTCATTATGGGGTATTGTGTGTAGATTGATATATTTTTTAAAATGTATTCATTCATTTTAGAATAAGGCTGTAACGTAACACAATGTGGAAAAAGTCAAGGGGTCTGAATACTTTCTGAATGCCCTGTATAATTGTGCTGTTAGACACTTGTACACGTGTGTAATGAAAATGTGTATTTTTAATATCCCGACACCCACGGTCACCGTTGTCCAGCACCCCTGGAGCAATTTGGGTTAAGTGCCTTATTTAAAGGCAGAGCAACAGGTTTCCACGCTCTAACCGAGGCCACCCCGCTACTGCTGAGTTGACAAAGACATCATAAACAGATTTGGGACCAGACTAGCATCTCATGGCTTGTCACGAGACAATATTCAAGTATGACAAAACAAATTACAACATTAAAAAAGTTAAACAGTTTCATGGTACTATTGGAGCAGGACAGGACCAATCACAGGACAGAAGAAGTAGACTGAATGAACAGAAGAAACGCCTGGAACACACACAGTGTGCAGGGCCCAGTTAGGTACCTCGCTACAGTGTGACTGTACAGGCCCAGTCTAGTACCTCACTACAGTGTGACTGTACAGGCCCAGTCTAGTACCTCACTACAGTGTGACTGTACAGGCCCAGTCTAGTACCTCACTACAGTGTGACTGTACAGGCCCAGTCTAGTACCTCACTACAGTGTGACTGTACAGGCCCAGTCTAGTACCTCACTACAGTGTGACTGTACAGGCCCAGTCTAGTACCTCACTACAGTGTGACTGTACAGGCCCAGTCTAGTACCTCACTACAGTGTGACTGTACAGGCCCAGTCTAGTACCTCACTACAGTGTGACTGTACAGGCCCAGTCTAGTACCTCACTACAGTGTGACTGTACAGACCCAGTCTAGTACCTCACTACAGTGTGACTGTACAGGCCCAGTTTAGTACCTCACTATAGTGTGACTGTACAGGCCCAGTCTAGTACCTCACTACAGTGTGACTGTACAGGCCCAGTTTAGTACCGCACTACACTACAGTGTGACTGTACAGGCCCAGTTTAGTACCTCACTACACTACAGTGTGACTGTACAGGCCCAGTCTAGTACCTCACTACAGTGTGACTGTACAGACCCAGTCTAGTACCTCACTACAGTGTGACTGTACAGGCCCAGTTTAGTACCTCACTATAGTGTGACTGTACAGGCCCAGTCTAGTACCTCACTACAGTGTGACTGTACAGGCCCAGTTTAGTACCGCACTACACTACAGTGTGACTGTACAGGCCCAGTTTAGTACCTCACTACACTACAGTGTGACTGTACAGGCCCAGTTTAGTACCTCACTACACTACAGTGTGACTGTACAGGCCCAGTCTAGTACCTCACTACAGTGTGACTGTACAGGCCCAGTCTAGTACCTCACTACAGTGTGACTGTGTGTCCCTGCTGGCCATAAGCAGAGGCTGCAATGGTAAATGACGCCACAGCAAGGAGGAGGAACAGGGGTTACATATGAGCTCAGGGACAAATGTAACTAGACTGGTCTCAGGTCTGGACAAATGTAACTAGACTGGTCTCAGGTCTGGACACATGTAACTAGACTGGTCTCAGGTCTGGACACATGTAACTAGACTGGTCTCAGGTCTGGACACATGTAACTAGACTGGTCTCAGGTCTGGACACATGTAACTAGACTGGTCTCAGGTCTGGACACATGTAACTAGACTGGTCTCAGGTCTGGACACATGTAACTAGACTGGTCTCAGGTCTGGACACATGTAACTAGACTGGTCTCAGGTCTGGACACATGTAACTAGACTGGTCTCAGGTCTGGACACATGTAACTAGACTGGTCTCAGGTCTGGACACATGTAACTAGACTGGTCTCAGGTCTGGACACATGTAACTAGACTGGTCTCAGGTCTGGACACATGTAACTAGACTGGTCTCAGGTCTGGACACATGTAACTAGACTGGTCTCAGGTCTGGACAAATGTAACTAGACTGGTCTCAGGTCTGGACAAATGTAACTAGACTGGTCTCAGGTCTGGACAAATGTAACTAGACTGGTCTCAGGTCTGGACACATGTAACTAGACTGGTCTCAGGTCTGGACACATGTAACTAGACTGGTCTCAGGTCTGGACACATGTAACTAGACTGGTCTCAGGTCTGGACACATGTAACTAGACTGGTCTCAGGTCTGGACACATGTAACTAGACTGGTCTCAGGTCTGGACACATGTAACTAGACTGGTCTCAGGTCTGGACACATGTAACTAGACTGGTCTCAGGTCTGGACACATGTAACTAGACTGGTCTCAGGTCTGGACACATGTAACTAGACTGGTCTCAGGTCTGGACACATGTAACTAGACTGGTCTCAGGTCTGGACACATGTAACTAGACTGGTCTCAGGTCTGGACACGTAACTAGACTGGTCTCAGGTCTGGACAAATGTAACTAGACTGGTCTCAGGTCTGGACAAATGTAACTAGACTGGTCTCAGGTCTGGACAAATGTAATTAGACTGGTCTCAGGTCTGGACAAATGTAACTAGACTGGTCTCAGGTCTGGACAAATGTAACTAGACTGGTCTCAGGTCTCGACATATGTAACTAGACTGGTCTCAGGTCTGGACACGTAACTAGACTGGTCTCAGGTCTGGACAAATGTAACTAGACTGGTCTCAGGTCTGGACAAATGTAACTAGACTGGTCTCAGGTCTGGACAAATGTAATTAGACTGGTCTCAGGTCTGGACAAATGTAACTAGACTGGTCTCAGGTCTGTTTGTGCCGTCTTGCCAAACACGCATCAATGACATAGAAGTTGGCAAGACAACACAAACAGATCTGGAACCAGGCTAAAATGCAAATTCATCTGACATAAAATGACAATGTCAGTATGCAGGGTGGTGATTGGCTGTACCTTGATGTCCCTGATGAGTTGCTGTGTGGGTGTCTCTATGGGAACCTTGCTGTCGACAGCCCCCTGTATGGCCGACGCCCAGCGCATAGCCTCGTTCAGTAGTTTGGTGTAGAGGTGGTACGAGTGTTTACGTCCGTGGACGACAATGCTCCAGTAACCTGGTGGGGAGGTATAGAATAGTCAGAGTGATTCAAGGAGCATTGACATAGTACGATAGCACATCAATCTCAGGTGTGATTATGACAGAATATTGTATGGTCGACAGACACACATGAATCTTTACCATGACTGACTGAAATGCATTAGCCTGGTCCCAGATGTATTTTCTGCTGTCTTGCCAACTCTCATGGTCACTAATAGGAACTGTCAAGACGGCACAAACAGACCTGGGACCAGGCTAGAAATGCAACGCGCAGCCCAGGCCACTACTCTCCCAGTCTGCATCCCAAATGGCACCCTATTCCCTATATAGGACACTTCTTTTGAGCAAAGCCCTATGGCACTATGAAAGGGAAAAGGGTGCCACATTCTCAGTCTCTACCTACCGGTGTCCTTGAAGACCCTCTCGTCTGGCTGGACCACAGAGCAGAGACTGTTGAGGACCAGGGTCCCCAGCTTGGACACACTGCGCTCTGAAGACTTGTAGTAGTCCAGAGAGTTAGAGGTCAAAACAAACCATCTCTTCTTCAGCTTCAGACTAGTGCTCTTAGCCCTTATCTCCTTGTGAAGCCAACCTGGGAAGAGAGAGAGAAGGACACTAAGGTATTGTCCAGTACTGAGAACAGACAAAATATTTACAAATATTAAATATATATCAAAATGTAAAAAATATCAGTTGTTAAATGTTCATGATGGTTCCAAAATATGTACAGTACCAGTCCAAAGTTTGTTTTGACTATTTTCTACATTGTAGAATAAAAGTAATGACATCAAAACTATGAAATAACACATATGGAATCATGTAGTAACCAAAAAAAGTGTTAAACAAATCAATATATATTTTAGATTTGAGATTCTTCAAAGTAGACACCCTTTGCCTTGACAGCTTTGCACACTCTTGGCATTCTCTCAACCAGCTTCATGACCTGGAATGCTGTTCCAACAGTCTTGAAGGAGTTCCCACATGTGCTGCGCCCTTAGTCTGCGGTCCAACTCATCCCAAACGGGTTGAGGTCGGGTGATTGTTGAGGTCAGGTCATCTGACACAGCACTCCATCACTCTCCTTCTTGGTCAAATAGCCCTTACACAGACTTTAGGTGTGTTTTGTTTTGGGTCATTGTCCTGTTGAAAACAAATGAGTCCCACGAAGCACAAACCAGATGGGATGGTGTATCACTGCAGAATGCTGTGGTAGCTATGCTGGTTAAGTGTGCCTTGAATTCTAAATAAATCACAGACATTGTCACCAGCAAAGCACCCCCACACCTCTTCCTCCATGCTTCACTGTGGGAACCACACTTGCGGTGATCATCTGTTCACCAACTCTGGGTCTTACAAAGACACTCATCAGCCCAAAGGATAGATTGCCACCGGTCTAATGTCCATTGCTCGTGTTTCTTCTTATTGGTGTCCTTTAGTAGTGGTTTCTTTGCAGCAATTCGACCATGAAGGTCTGATTCACACCGTCTCCTCTGCTGTTACTTGAACTCTGAAGCATTTATTTGGGCTGCAATCCGAGGTAAAGTTAATTGCTGATTTCTGAGGCTGGTAACTAATGAACTTATCCTCTGCAGCAGAGGTAACTCAGGGTCTTCCTTTCCTGTGGCAGTCCTCATGAGAGCCAGTTTCATCGTAGCGCTTGATGGTTTTTGCACTTGAAGAAACTTTCAAAGTTCTTGTATATCACCTTGACACAACACAACTGATTGGCTCAAACGCATAAAAAAATGTAAAAAAATTCCCCAAATGAACTGTGATGTAGGTGAGGTACTGTACATCACTAACCTCTGACGAAGAACTCCTGCCCGTCTATCCTGGCGTCTCCTTTAGGTTTCTGCAGCAGGCCGATCCAGTGGTGCATCTCTTCAGGCATCTCAGTGTTGCAGTGGATCACACGGTTAGCAGTGATGATGACAAAAGAGTTGGGTCTGTCAGGGTTGTCTGAGGCGCACACAGAGTCGATCAGTCCAACATCCACAGTTCCCTGTGGTGAAATTTGAAGTTCAGAACATTGTCATGTAGTCAGTCAACGTGAACACTGCTGTAACTCGTAGAGATCGATAGATGTGATGGAGAAGGTTAGTACTGACCACAGCGTTCTTGGGGTCGGCCTGCTCATGGTTCATCTCCATCAGCTGGTCTGGACTGGCACTGTGGACACGACTCAGCACGTTGAACCAGCCACTGGAGGGAGAGAGGTAAGGATTCCACAGAGCAATAGACTGGTGAACCACTAGGGGAAATACAACACTGGTGGACCACTAGGGGAAATACAACACTGGTGGACCACTAGGGGTAATACAACACTGGTGGACCACTAGGGGAAATACAACACTGGTGGACCACTAGGGGTAATACAACACTGGTGGACCACTAGGGGTAATACAACACTGGTGGACCACTAGGGGTAATACAACACTGGTGGACCACTAGGGGTAATACAACACTGGTGGACCACTAGGGGTAATACAACACTGGTGGACCACTAGGGGTAATACAACACTGGTGGACCACTAGGGGTAATACAACACTGGTGGACCACTAGGGGTAATACAACACTGGTGGACCACTAGGGGTAATACAACACTGGTGGACCACTAGGGGTAATACAACACTGGTGGACCACTAGGGGTAATACAACACTGGTGGACCACTAGGGGTAATACAACACTGGTGGACCACTAGGGGTAATACAACACTGGTGGACCACTAGGGGTAATACAACACTGGTGGACCACTAGGGGTAATACAACACTGGTGGACCACTAGGGGTAATACAACACTGGTGGACCACTAGGGGTAATACAACACTGGTGGACCACTAGGGGTAATACAACACTGGTGGACCACTAGGGGTAATACAACATCAATACAACACTGGTGGACCACTAGGGGTAATACAACATCTATACAACACTGGGGGACCACTAGGGGTAATACAACATCTATACAACACTGGGGACCACTAGGGGAAATACAAAACTGGTGGACCACTAGGGGTAATACAACATCTATACAACACTGGTGGACCACTAGGGGTAATACAACACTGGTGGACCACTAGGGGTAATACAACACTGGTGGACCACTAGGGGTAATACAACACTGGTGGACCACTAGGGGTAATACAACACTGGTGGACCACTAGGGGTAATACAACACTGGTGGACCACTAGGGGTAATACAACATCTATACAACACTGGTGGACCACTAGGGGTAATACAACATCTATACAACACTGGGGGACCACTAGGGGAAATACAACACTGGTGGACCACTAGGGGTAATACAACACTGGTGGACCACTAGGGGTAATACAACACTGGTGGACCACTAGGGGTAAAACAACACTGGTGGACCACTAGGGGTAATACAACACTGGGGGACCACAACATCTATACAACACTGGTGGACCACTAGGGGTACTACAACACTGGTGGACCACTAGGGGTAATACAACACTGGTGGACCACTAGGGGTAATACAACATCTATACAACACTGGTGGACCACTAGGGGTAATACAACATCTATACAACACTGGGGGACCACTAGGGGAAATACAAAACTGGTGGACCACTAGGGGAAATACAACACTGGTGGACCACTAGGGGTAATACAACACTGGTGGACCACTAGGGGTAATACAACATCTATACAACAATGGTGGACCACTAGGGGTAATACAACATCTATACAACACTGGGGGACCACTAGGGGAAATACAACACTGGTGGACCACTAGGGGTAATACAACACTGGTGGACCACTAGGGGTAATACAACACTGGTGGACCACTAGGGGTAAAACAACACTGGTGGACCACTAGGGGTAATACAACACTGGGGGACCACAACATCTATACAACACTGGTGGACCACTAGGGGTACTACAACACTGGTGGACCACTAGGGGTAATACAACACTGGTGGACCACTAGGGGTAATACAACATCTATACAACACTGGTGGACCACTAGGGGTAATACAACATCTATACAACACTGGGGGACCACTAGGGGAAATACAAAACTGGTGGACCACTAGGGGAAATACAACACTGGTGGACCACTAGGGGTAATACAACACTGGTGGACCACTAGGGGTAATACAACACTGGTGGACCACTAGGGGTAATACAACACTGGTGGACCACTAGGGGTAATACAACACTGGGGGACCACAACATCTATACAACACTGGTGGACCACTAGGGGTACTACAACACTGGTGGACCACTAGGGGAAATACAACACTGGTGGACCACTAGGGGTAATACAACACTGGGGGACCACTAGGGGAAATACAACACTGGTGGACCACTAGGGGTAATACAACACTGGGGGACCACCAGGGGAAATACAACACTGGTGGACCACTAGGGGTAATACAACACTGGTGGACCACTAGGGGTAATACAACACTGGTGGACCACTAGGGGCAATACAACACTGGGGGACCACTAGGGGTAATACAACACTGGGGGACCACTAGGGGTAATACAACACTGGTGGACCACTAGGGGTAATACAACACTGGTGGACCACTAGGGGTAATACAAAACTGGTGGACCACTAGGGGAAATACAACACTGGGGACCACTAGGGGAAATACAACACTGGTGGACCACTAGGGGAAATACAACACTGGTGGACCACTAGGGGAAATACAACACTGGGGGACCACTAGGGGAAATACAACACTGGTGGACCACTAGGGGTAATACAACACTGGTGGACCACTAGGGGTAATACAACACTGGTGGACCACTAGGGGTAATACAACACTGGTGGACCACTAGGGGAAATACAACACTGGTGGACCACTAGGGGTAATACAACACTGGTGGACCACTAGGGGTACAACAACATCTATACAACACTGGTGGACCACTAGGGGTCCTACAACACTGGTGGACCACTAGGGGTAATACAACACTGGTGGACCACTAGGGGTACTACAACATCTATACAACACTGGTGGACCACTAGGGGTCCTACAACACTGGGGGACCACTAGGGGTACTACAACACTGGTGGACCACTAGGGGTACTACAACACTGGTGGACCACTAGGGGTAATACAACATCTATACAACACTGGGGGACCACTAGGGGAAATACAACACTGGTGGACCACTAGGGGAAATACAACACTGGTGGACCACTAGGGGTAATACAACCCTGGTGGACCACTAGGGGTAATACAACACTGGTGGACCACTAGGGGTAATACAACACTGGTGGACCACTAGGGGTAATACAACACTGGTGGACCACTAGGGGTAATACAACACTGGTGGACCACTAGGGGTAATACAACACTGGTGGACCACTAGGGGTAATACAACACTGGTGGACCACTAGGGGTAATACAACACTGGGGGACCACTAGGGGTACTACAACATCTATACAACACTGGTGGACCACTAGGGGTACTACAACACTGGTGGACCACTAGGGGAAATACAACACTGGTGGACCACTAGGGGTAATACAACACTGGTGGACCACTAGGGGTACTACAACACTGGTGGACCACAAGGGGTAATACAACACTGGTGGACCACTAGGGGTACTACAACACTGGTGGACCACTAGGGGTAATACAACACTGGTGGACCACTAGGGGTACTACAACACTGGTGGACCACTAGGGGTACTACAACACTGGTGGACCACTAGGGGTACTACAACATCTATACAACACTGTTGGACCACTAGGGGTACTACAACACTGGTGGACCACTAGGGGAAATACAACACTGGTGGACCACTAGGGGTAATACAACACTGGGGGACCACTAGGGGTACTACAACATCTATACAACACTGGTGGACCACTAGGGGTACTACAACACTGGTGGACCACTAGGGGAAATACAACACTGGTGGACCACTAGGGGTAATACAACACTGGTGGACCACTAGGGGTAATACAACACTGGGGGACCACTAGGGGTAATACAACACTGGGGGACCACTAGGGGTACTACAACATCTATACAACACTGGTGGACCACTAGGGGTAATACAACATCTATACAACACTGGTGGACCACTAGGGGAAATACAACACTGGTGGACCACTAGGGGTAATACAACACTGGTGGACCACTAGGGGTAATACAACACTGGTGGACCACTAGGGGTAATACAACACTGGTGGACCACTAGGGGAAATACAACACTGGTGGACCACTAGGGGTAATACAACACTGGTGGACCACTAGGGGTAATACAACATCTATACAACACTGGTGGACCACTAGGGGAAATACAACACTGGTGGACCACTAGGGGAAATACAACACTGGTGGACCACCAGGGGAAATACAACACTGGTGGACCACCAGGGGTAATACAACACTGGTGGACCACCAGGGGTAATACAACACTGGTGGACCACTAGGGGTAATACAACACTGGGGACCACTAGGGGTAATACAACACTGGTGGACCACTAGGGGTAATACAGCACTGGTGGACCACTAGGGGTAATACAACACTGGGGGACCACTAGGGGTACTACAACATCTATACAACACTGGTGGACCACTAGGGGTACTACAACACTGGTGGACCACTAGGGGAAATACAACACTGGTGGACCACTAGGGGAAATACAACACTGGTGGACCACTAGGGGTACTACAACATCTATACAACACTGGTGGACCACTAGGGGTATTACAACACTGGTGGACCACTAGGGGTAATACAACACTGGTGGACCACTAGGGGAAATACAACACTGGTGGACCACTAGGGGAAATACAACACTGGTGGACCACTAGGGGAAATACAACACTGGTGGACCACTAGGGGAAATAAAACACTGGGGGACCACTAGGGGTACTACAACATCTATACAACACTGGTGGACCACTAGGGGTACTACAACACTGGTGGACCACTAGGGGAAATACAACACTGGTGGACCACTAGGGGAAATACAACACTGGTGGACCACTAGGGGAAATACAACACTGGTGGACCACTAGGGGAAATACAACACTGGGGGACCACTAGGGGTACTACAACATCTATACAACACTGGTGGACCACTAGGGGTACTACAACACTGGTGGACCACTAGGGGAAATACAACACTGGTGGACCACTAGGGGAAATACAACACTGGGGGACCACTAGGGGAAATACAACATCTATACAACACTGGTGGACCACAAGGGGAAATACAACACTGGTGGACCACTAGGGGTAATACAACACTGGTGGACCACTAGGGGTAATACAACACTGGTGGACCACTAGGGGTAATACAACACTGGTGGACCACTAGGGGTAATACAACACTGGTGGACCACTAGGGGTAATACAACACTGGTGGACCACTAGGGGTAATACAACACTGGTGGACCACTAGGGGTAATACAACATCAATACAACACTGGTGGACCACTAGGGGTAATACAACATCTATACAACACTGGGGGACCACTAGGGGTAATACAACATCTATACAACACTGGGGGACCACTAGGGGAAATACAAAACTGGTGGACCACTAGGGGTAATACAACATCTATACAACACTGGTGGACCACTAGGGGTAATACAACACTGGTGGACCACTAGGGGTAATACAACACTGGTGGACCACTAGGGGTAATACAACACTGGTGGACCACTAGGGGTAATACAACACTGGTGGACCACTAGGGGTAATACAACACTGGTGGACCACTAGGGGTAATACAACATCTATACAACACTGGTGGACCACTAGGGGTAATACAACATCTATACAACACTGGGGGACCACTAGGGGAAATACAACACTGGTGGACCACTAGGGGTAATACAACACTGGTGGACCACTAGGGGTAATACAACACTGGTGGACCACTAGGGGTAAAACAACACTGGTGGACCACTAGGGGTAATACAACACTGGGGGACCACAACATCTATACAACACTGGTGGACCACTAGGGGTACTACAACACTGGTGGACCACTAGGGGTAATACAACACTGGTGGACCACTAGGGGTAATACAACATCTATACAACACTGGTGGACCACTAGGGGTAATACAACATCTATACAACACTGGGGGACCACTAGGGGAAATACAAAACTGGTGGACCACTAGGGGAAATACAACACTGGTGGACCACTAGGGGTAATACAACACTGGTGGACCACTAGGGGTAATACAACATCTATACAACACTGGTGGACCACTAGGGGTAATACAACATCTATACAACACTGGGGGACCACTAGGGGAAATACAACACTGGTGGACCACTAGGGGTAATACAACACTGGTGGACCACTAGGGGTAATACAACACTGGTGGACCACTAGGGGTAAAACAACACTGGTGGACCACTAGGGGTAATACAACACTGGGGGACCACAACATCTATACAACACTGGTGGACCACTAGGGGTACTACAACACTGGTGGACCACTAGGGGTAATACAACACTGGTGGACCACTAGGGGTAATACAACATCTATACAACACTGGTGGACCACTAGGGGTAATACAACATCTATACAACACTGGGGGACCACTAGGGGAAATACAAAACTGGTGGACCACTAGGGGAAATACAACACTGGTGGACCACTAGGGGTAATACAACACTGGTGGACCACTAGGGGTAATACAACACTGGTGGACCACTAGGGGTAATACAACACTGGTGGACCACTAGGGGTAATACAACACTGGGGGACCACAACATCTATACAACACTGGTGGACCACTAGGGGTACTACAACACTGGTGGACCACTAGGGGAAATACAACACTGGTGGACCACTAGGGGTAATACAACACTGGGGGACCACTAGGGGAAATACAACACTGGTGGACCACTAGGGGTAATACAACACTGGGGGACCACCAGGGGAAATACAACACTGGTGGACCACTAGGGGTAATACAACACTGGTGGACCACTAGGGGTAATACAACACTGGTGGACCACTAGGGGCAATACAACACTGGGGGACCACTAGGGGTAATACAACACTGGGGGACCACTAGGGGTAATACAACACTGGTGGACCACTAGGGGTAATACAACACTGGTGGACCACTAGGGGTAATACAAAACTGGTGGACCACTAGGGGAAATACAACACTGGGGGACCACTAGGGGAAATACAACACTGGTGGACCACTAGGGGAAATACAACACTGGTGGACCACTAGGGGAAATACAACACTGGGGGACCACTAGGGGAAATACAACACTGGTGGACCACTAGGGGTAATACAACACTGGTGGACCACTAGGGGTAATACAACACTGGTGGACCACTAGGGGTAATACAACACTGGTGGACCACTAGGGGAAATACAACACTGGTGGACCACTAGGGGTAATACAACACTGGTGGACCACTAGGGGTACAACAACATCTATACAACACTGGTGGACCACTAGGGGTCCTACAACACTGGTGGACCACTAGGGGTAATACAACACTGGTGGACCACTAGGGGTACTACAACATCTATACAACACTGGTGGACCACTAGGGGTCCTACAACACTGGGGGACCACTAGGGGTACTACAACACTGGTGGACCACTAGGGGTACTACAACACTGGTGGACCACTAGGGGTAATACAACATCTATACAACACTGGGGGACCACTAGGGGAAATACAACACTGGTGGACCACTAGGGGAAATACAACACTGGTGGACCACTAGGGGTAATACAACCCTGGTGGACCACTAGGGGTAATACAACACTGGTGGACCACTAGGGGTAATACAACACTGGTGGACCACTAGGGGTAATACAACACTGGTGGACCACTAGGGGTAATACAACACTGGTGGACCACTAGGGGTAATACAACACTGGTGGACCACTAGGGGTAATACAACACTGGTGGACCACTAGGGGTAATACAACACTGGGGGACCACTAGGGGTACTACAACATCTATACAACACTGGTGGACCACTAGGGGTACTACAACACTGGTGGACCACTAGGGGAAATACAACACTGGTGGACCACTAGGGGTAATACAACACTGGTGGACCACTAGGGGTACTACAACACTGGTGGACCACAAGGGGTAATACAACACTGGTGGACCACTAGGGGTACTACAACACTGGTGGACCACTAGGGGTAATACAACACTGGTGGACCACTAGGGGTACTACAACACTGGTGGACCACTAGGGGTACTACAACACTGGTGGACCACTAGGGGTACTACAACATCTATACAACACTGTTGGACCACTAGGGGTACTACAACACTGGTGGACCACTAGGGGAAATACAACACTGGTGGACCACTAGGGGTAATACAACACTGGTGGACCACTAGGGGTAATACAACACTGGGGACCACTAGGGGAAATACAACACTGGTGGACCACTAGGGGTAATACAACACTGGGGGACCACCAGGGGAAATACAACACTGGTGGACCACTAGGGGTAATACAACACTGGTGGACCACTAGGGGTAATACAACACTGGTGGACCACTAGGGGCAATACAACACTGGGGGACCACTAGGGGTAATACAACACTGGGGGACCACTAGGGGTAATACAACACTGGTGGACCACTAGGGGTAATACAACACTGGTGGACCACTAGGGGTAATACAAAACTGGTGGACCACTAGGGGAAATACAACACTGGGGGACCACTAGGGGAAATACAACACTGGTGGACCACTAGGGGAAATACAACACTGGTGGACCACTAGGGGAAATACAACACTGGGGGACCACTAGGGGAAATACAACACTGGTGGACCACTAGGGGTAATACAACACTGGTGGACCACTAGGGGTAATACAACACTGGTGGACCACTAGGGGTAATACAACACTGGTGGACCACTAGGGGAAATACAACACTGGTGGACCACTAGGGGTAATACAACACTGGTGGACCACTAGGGGTACAACAACATCTATACAACACTGGTGGACCACTAGGGGTCCTACAACACTGGTGGACCACTAGGGGTAATACAACACTGGTGGACCACTAGGGGTACTACAACATCTATACAACACTGGTGGACCACTAGGGGTCCTACAACACTGGGGGACCACTAGGGGTACTACAACACTGGTGGACCACTAGGGGTACTACAACACTGGTGGACCACTAGGGGTAATACAACATCTATACAACACTGGGGGACCACTAGGGGAAATACAACACTGGTGGACCACTAGGGGAAATACAACACTGGTGGACCACTAGGGGTAATACAACCCTGGTGGACCACTAGGGGTAATACAACACTGGTGGACCACTAGGGGTAATACAACACTGGTGGACCACTAGGGGTAATACAACACTGGTGGACCACTAGGGGTAATACAACACTGGTGGACCACTAGGGGTAATACAACACTGGTGGACCACTAGGGGTAATACAACACTGGTGGACCACTAGGGGTAATACAACACTGGGGGACCACTAGGGGTACTACAACATCTATACAACACTGGTGGACCACTAGGGGTACTACAACACTGGTGGACCACTAGGGGAAATACAACACTGGTGGACCACTAGGGGTAATACAACACTGGTGGACCACTAGGGGTACTACAACACTGGTGGACCACAAGGGGTAATACAACACTGGTGGACCACTAGGGGTACTACAACACTGGTGGACCACTAGGGGTAATACAACACTGGTGGACCACTAGGGGTACTACAACACTGGTGGACCACTAGGGGTACTACAACACTGGTGGACCACTAGGGGTACTACAACATCTATACAACACTGTTGGACCACTAGGGGTACTACAACACTGGTGGACCACTAGGGGAAATACAACACTGGTGGACCACTAGGGGTAATACAACACTGGGGGACCACTAGGGGTACTACAACATCTATACAACACTGGTGGACCACTAGGGGTACTACAACACTGGTGGACCACTAGGGGAAATACAACACTGGTGGACCACTAGGGGTAATACAACACTGGTGGACCACTAGGGGTAATACAACACTGGGGGACCACTAGGGGTAATACAACACTGGGGGACCACTAGGGGTACTACAACATCTATACAACACTGGTGGACCACTAGGGGTAATACAACATCTATACAACACTGGTGGACCACTAGGGGAAATACAACACTGGTGGACCACTAGGGGTAATACAACACTGGTGGACCACTAGGGGTAATACAACACTGGTGGACCACTAGGGGAAATACAACACTGGTGGACCACTAGGGGAAATACAACACTGGTGGACCACTAGGGGTAATACAACACTGGTGGACCACTAGGGGTAATACAACATCTATACAACACTGGTGGACCACTAGGGGAAATACAACACTGGTGGACCACTAGGGGAAATACAACACTGGTGGACCACCAGGGGAAATACAACACTGGTGGACCACCAGGGGTAATACAACACTGGTGGACCACCAGGGGTAATACAACACTGGTGGACCACTAGGGGTAATACAACACTGGGGACCACTAGGGGTAATACAACACTGGTGGACCACTAGGGGTAATACAGCACTGGTGGACCACTAGGGGTAATACAACACTGGGGGACCACTAGGGGTACTACAACATCTATACAACACTGGTGGACCACTAGGGGTACTACAACACTGGTGGACCACTAGGGGAAATACAACACTGGTGGACCACTAGGGGAAATACAACACTGGTGGACCACTAGGGGTAATACAACACTGGGGGACCACTAGGGGTACTACAACATCTATACAACACTGGTGGACCACTAGGGGTATTACAACACTGGTGGACCACTAGGGGTAATACAACACTGGTGGACCACTAGGGGAAATACAACACTGGTGGACCACTAGGGGAAATACAACACTGGTGGACCACTAGGGGAAATACAACACTGGTGGACCACTAGGGGAAATAAAACACTGGGGGACCACTAGGGGTACTACAACATCTATACAACACTGGTGGACCACTAGGGGTACTACAACACTGGTGGACCACTAGGGGAAATACAACACTGGTGGACCACTAGGGGAAATACAACACTGGTGGACCACTAGGGGAAATACAACACTGGTGGACCACTAGGGGAAATACAACACTGGGGGACCACTAGGGGTACTACAACATCTATACAACACTGGTGGACCACTAGGGGTACTACAACACTGGTGGACCACTAGGGGAAATACAACACTGGTGGACCACTAGGGGAAATACAACACTGGGGGACCACTAGGGGAAATACAACATCTATACAACACTGGTGGACCACAAGGGGAAATACAACACTGGTGGACCACTAGGGGTAATACAACACTGGTGGACCACTAGGGGTAATGCAACACTGGTGGACCACTAGGGGTAATGCAACACTGGTGGACCACTAGGGGTAATGCAACACTGGTGGACCACTAGGGGTAATACAACACTGGTGGACCACTAGGGGAAATACGACACTGGTGGACCACTAGGGGAAATACGACACTGGTGGACCACTAGGGGAAATACAACACTGGTGGACCACTAGGGGTAATACGACACTGGTGGACCACTAGGGGAAATACAACACTGGTGGACCACTAGGGGAAATACAACACTGGTGGACCACTAGGGGTAATACAACACTGGGGGACCACTAGGGGTACTACAACATCTATACAACACTGGTGGACCACTAGGGGAAATACAACACTGGTGGACCACTAGGGGTAATACAACACTGGTGGACCACTAGGGGAAATACAACACTGGTGGACCACTAGGGGTAATACAACACTGGTGGACCACTAGGGGTAATACAACACTGGTGGACCACTAGGGGTAATACAACACTGGTGGACCACTAGGGGTAATACAACACTGGGGGACCACTAGGGGTAATACAACACTGGTGGACCACTAGGGGTAATACAACACTGGTGGACTACTAGGGGTAATACAACACTGGTGGACCACTAGGGGTAATACAACACTGGGGGACCACTAGGGGAAATACAACACTGGTGGACCACTAGGGGTAATACAACACTGGTGGACCACTAGGGGTAATACAACACTGGTGGACCACTAGGGGTAATACAACACTGGTGGACCACTAGGGGTAATACAACATCTATACAACACTGGGGGACCACTAGGGGTAATACAACACTGGGGGACCACTAGGGGTAATACAACATCTATACAACACTGGGGGAACACTAGGGCTAGACCCATCTCGCCAGCTGTTACTAACAGACCCATCTACCAGCTACTCCGTGTAAATGGTATGTGTTTAACAGACTACTGTCTGATTCGAGAGTTCCATGGTGGTGTTGACTAGACTCGGGGCAGAAGAGGGCTAGACTCTGGGCAGAAGAGGGTCAGGCTCTGGGCAGAAGAGGGCTAGAGTCTGGACAGAAGAGGGCTAGAGTCTGGACAGAAGAGGGCTAGAGTCTGGACAGAAGAGGGCTAGAGTCTGGACAGAAGAGGGCTAGAGTCTGGACAGAAGAGGGCTAGGCTCTGGGCAGAAGAGGGCCAGGCTCTGGGCAGAAGAGGGCTAGAGTCTGGACAGAAGAGGGCTAGAGACTGGACAGAAGAGGGCTAGAGTCTGGACAGAAGAGGGCTAGAGTCTGGACAGAAGAGGGCTAGAGTCTGGACAGAAGAGGGCTAGAGTCTGGACAGAAGAGGGCTAGAGTCTGGACAGAAGAGGGCTAGAGTCTGGACAGAAGAGGGCTAGATACTGGACAGAAGAGGGCTAGAGTCTGGACAGAAGAGGGCTAGAGACTGGACAGAAGAGGGCTAGAGACTGGACAGAAGAGGGCTAGAGTCTGGACAGAAGAGGGCTAGAGTCTGGACAGAAGAGGGCTAGAGTCTGAACATACCTGGCATCTTCAGGAGTCTCTGCATAAATGTGGTAGGTTCTCTCTTCAGTCACGATGTTCAAAGCATTCTCTTTGGCATGGTTATCCACTATGTCCCTGTAGACAGCAGGATAGGACACCACTGTGATTATTATTATTTGACCCTGGTGGTCATTTAGGAACATTTGAACATCTTGGCCATGTTCTGTTATAATCTCTACCCGGCACTGCCAGAAGAGGCCTGGCCACCCCTCAGAGCCTGGTTCCTCTCTAGGTTTCTTCCTAGGTTTTGGCCTTTCTAGGGAGCTTTTCCTAGCCACCGTGCTTCTACACCTGCATTGCTTGCTGTTTGGGGTTTTAGGCTGGGTTTCTGTACAGCACTTTGAGATATCAGCTGATGTAAGAAGGGCTATATAAATACATTTGATTAGTAATGTATTAATCTTGTAATGTACTAATCTAGTAATGTATTCATCTAGTAATGTATTCATCTTGTAATGTATTGTTAAGGGAATTTTTTATCAATGATGACTTATTATGTATACATTACAATCAGGACTGACTAATCAGAATACTATTATGTTACTGTATATGTACTAATCAGAATACTATTATGTTACTGTATATGTACTAATCAGAATACTATTATGTTACTGTATATGTACTAATCAGAATACTATTATGTTACTGTATATGTACTAATCAGAATACTATTATGTTACTGTACATGTATATACTCATCTAGTAATGTACTCATCTAGTAATGTACTCATCTAGTAATGTATTCATCTAGTAATGTATTCATCTAGTAATGCATTCATCTAGTAATGTATTCATCTAGTAATGTATTCATCTAATAATGTATTAATCTAGTAATGTACTTATCTGGGGCGGCAGGGTAGCCTAGTGTTTAGAGCGTTGGTCTAGTAACCGAAAGGTTGCAAGTTCAAATCCCCCAGCTGACAAGGTACAAATCTGTTGTTCTGCCCTTGAACAGGCAGTTAACCCACAGTTCCTAGGCTGTCATTGAAAATAAGAATTTATTCTTAACTGACTTGCCTAGTTAAATAAAGGTAAAATAAAAACAATCTAGTAATGTATCCATCTAATAATGTATTCATCTAATAATGTATCCATCTAATAATGTATCCATCTAATAATGTATTCATCTAATAATGTATCCATCTAGTAATGTATCCATCTAGTAATGTATCCATCTAATAATGTATCCATCTAATAATGTATCCATCTAATAATGTATCCATCTAATAATGTATTCATCTAGTAATGTATTCATCTAATAATGTATTCATCTAATAATGTATCCATCTAATAATGTATCCATCTAATAATGTATCCATCTAGTAATGTATCCATCTAGTAATGTATCCATCTAATAATGTATCCATCTAGTAATGTATCCATCTAGTAATGTATCCATCTAGTAATGTATCCATCTAATAATGTATTCATCTAATAATGTATTCATCTAATAATGTATTCATCTAATAATGTATTCATCTAATAATGTATCCATCTAATAATGTATTCATCTAATAATGTATTAATCTAGTAATGTACCAGTCTAGTAATGTATTAATCTAGTAATGTATTAATCTAGTAATGTATTAATCTAGTAATGTACCAGTCTAGTAATGTATAAGATCAATTTTTGCCAGAGTTCTGTTTACACAGGCAGCCCAATTCTGATCTTTTCACTAATGTTCTTTTGACCAATTACACCAGCTGAAGCAGATCTGATGTGATTTGTCAAAATACCAATTAGTGGGGAAAAAATATCAGAATCTGTCTGCCTGTGTGAATGGAGCCTTGGAGGTGAACGTTAGCCTGTTTCATCAGATATGGGAGTAGATTCTTACATGGCGGAGCGGATGTCCACGGTCCCCCTCAGTTTCTCCTCGCTGTCGCTCTCAAAGTACATGAGTTTATCGTCTCTCAGTACGAACCAGCGCAGCTTCCAGTTCCGCCTGGACAGAGTAGACATGCCACCTCCCTTCTTATACAGCCAGCCACTCTTCAGACTGTCCTGCTTCGCCCTGAACCACATGAAGGTTTCGTCCTTCAACACACACCACCTCCGTCGCCACGGTATCATCAGTCCACCTGGAGAACGGAGGGGGTTATCTACCAAATAACGTACACTGCTCAAAAAAATTAAGGGAGCACTTAAACAACACAATGTAACTCCAAGTCAATCACACTTTTGTGAAATCAAACTGTCCACTTAGGAAGCAACACTGATTGACAATACATTTCACATGCTGTTGTGCAAATGGAATAGACAACAGGTGGAAATTATAGGCAATTAGCAAGACCCCCCCCAATAAAGGTGTGGTTCTGCAGTTGGTGACCACAGACCACTTCTCAGTTCCTATGCTTCCTGGCTGATGTTTTGGTCACTTTTGAATGCTGGCGGTGCTTTCACTCTAGTGGTAGCATGAGACGGAGTCTACAACCCACACAAGTGGCTCAGGTAGTGCAGCTCATCCAGGATGGCACATCAATGCGAGCTGTGGCAAGAAGGTTTGCTGTGTCTGTCAGTGTAGTGTCCAGAACATGGAGGCGCTACCAGGAGACAGGCCAGTACATCAGGAGACGTGGAGGAGGCCGTAGGAGGGCAACAACCCAGCAGCAGGGCCGCTATCTCCGCCTTTGTGCAAGGAGGAGCAGGAGGAGCACTGCCAGAGCCCTGCAAAATGACCTCCAGCAGGCCACAAATGTGCACGTGTCTGCTCAAACGGTCAGAAACAGACTCCATGAGGGTGGTATGAGGGCCCGACCTCCACAGGTGGGGGTTGTGCTTACAGCCCAACACCGTGCAGGACGTTTGGCATTTGCCAGAGAACACCAAGATTGGCAAATTTGCCACTGGCGCCCTGTGCTCTTCACAGATGAAAGCAGGTTCACACTGAGCACATGTGACAGACGTGACAGAGTCTGGAGACGCCGTGGAGAACGTTCTGCTGCTTGCAACATCCTCCAGAATGACCGGTTTGGCGGTGGGTCAGTCATTGTGTGGGGTGGCATTTCTTTGGGGGGCCGCACAGCCCTCCATGTGCTCGCCAGAGGTAGTCTTACTGCCATTAGGTGCCGAGATGAGATCCTCAGACCGCTTGTGAGACCATATGCTGGTGCGGTTGGCCCTGGATTCCTCCTAATGCAAGACAATGCTAGACCTCATGTGGCTGGAGTGTGTCAGCAGTTCCTGAAAGAGGAAGGCATTGATGCTATGGACTGGCCCGCCCGTTCCCCAGACCTGAATCCAATTGAGCACATCTGGGACATCATGTCTCGCTCCATCCACCAACGCCACGTTGCACCACAGACTGTCCAGGAGTTGGCGGATGCTTTAGTCCAGGTCTGGGAGGAGATCCCTCAGGAGACCATCCGCCACCTCATCAGGAGCATGCCCAGGCATTGTAGGGAGGTCATACAGGCACGTGGAGGCCACACACACTGAGCCTCATTTAGACTTGTTTTAAGGACATTACATCAAAGTTGGATCAGCCTGTAGTGTGGTTTTCCACTTTAATTTTGAGTGTGACTCCAAATCCAGACCTCCATGGGTTGATACATTTGATTTCCATTGATAATTTGTGTGATTTTGTTGTCAGCACATTCAACTATGTAAAGAATATAGTATTTAATAAGAATATTTCATTCATTCAGATCTAGGATGTGTTATTTTAGTGTTCCCTTTATTTTTTTGAGCAGTGTATATATATATATATATATATATATATATATATATATATATATATATGTGTGTAGATATAAAGAGAGATGTCTGTGTGTCTCTCTCTCTCTCGATATATATACACACACACACACACACACACACACACACACACACACACACACACACACACACATATGTATATATATATATATATATATATATATATATATCGAGATAGAGATACAGGCCTCTCATCTTTTTAAGTGGGAGAACTTGCACAATTGGTGGCTGACTAAATACCCTTTTTGACATCAGCAGTTATTACTAAGTGTTTTACACTGGTTTACAGAGACGTGGAGAGACAGACAATGATGATTAATGACAATAAATGTTGCAGTGCTAACCCTACCAGCCAGCCTGAGGACTTACTGGTCTGCTAACGTGCTAACCCTACCAGCCAGCCAGAGGACCACAACACTACAACAGTGTCTTCAGTGCAACATTGTTGGCCAGTGGTCAGTGGGCTTGCTCCTACCTATCTCTCTGATTTGGTCCTGCCGTACATACCTATACGTACGCTACGGTCACAAGACGCAGGCCTCCTAATTGTCCCTAGAATGTCTAAGCAAACAGCTGGAGGCAGGGCTTTCTCCTATAGAGCTCCATTTTTATGGAACGGTCTGCCTACCCATGTCAGAGACGCAAACTCGGTCTCAACCTTTAAGTCTTTACTGAAGACTCATCTCTTCAGTGGGTCATATGATTGAGTGTAGTCTGGCCCAGGAGTGGGAAGGTGAACGGAAAGGCTCTGGAGCAACGAACCGCCCTTGCTGTCTCTGCCTGGCCGGTTCCCCTCTTTCCACTGGGATTCTCTGCCTCTAACCCTATTACAGGGGCTGAGTCACTGGCTTGCTGGGGCTCTCTCATGCCGTCCCTGGAGGGGGTGCGTCACCTGAGTGGGTTGATTCACTGTTGTGGTCATCCTGTCTGGGTTGGCGCCCCCCCCCCTTGGGTTGTGCCGTGGCGGAGATCTTTGTGGGCTATACTCAGCCTTGTCTCAGGATGGTAAGTTGGTGGTTGAAGATATCCCTCTAGTGGTGTGGGGGCTGTGCTTTGGCAAAGTGGGTGGGGTTATATCCTTCCTGTTTGGCCCTGTCCGGGGGTGTCCTCGGATGGGGCCACAGTGTCTCCTGACCCCTCCTGTCTCAGCCTCTAGTATTTATGCTGCAGTAGTTTATGTGTCGGGGGGCTGGGGTCAGTTTGTTATATCTGGAGTACTTCTCCTGTCCTATTCGGTGTCCTGTGTGAATCTAAGTGTGCGTTCTCTAATTCTCTCCTTCTCTCTTTCTTTCTCTCTCTCGGAGGACCTGAGCCCTAGGACCATGCCCCAGGACTACCTGACATGATGACTCCTTGCTGTCCCCAGTCCACCTGGCCATGCTGCTGTTCCAGTTTCAACTGACCTGAGCCCTAGGACCATGCCCCAGGACTACCTGACATGATGACTCCTTGCTGGCCCCAGTCTACCTGGCCATGCTGCTGCTCCAGTTTCAACTTCCACCTGACTGTGCTGCTGCTCTAGTTTCAACTGTTCTGCCTTATTATTATTCGACCATGCTGGTCATTTATGAACATTGAACATCTTGACCATGTTCTGTTATAATCTCCACCCGGCACAGCCAGAAGAGGACTGGCCACCCCACATAGCCTGGTTCCTCTCTAGGTTTCTTCCTAGGTATTGGCCTTTCTAGGGAGTTTTTCCTAGCCACCGTGCTTCTACACCTGCATTGCTTGCTGTTTGGGGTTTTAGGCTGGGTTTCTGTACAGCACTTTGAGATATCAGCTGATGTACGAAGGGCTATATAAATAAATTTGATTTGATTTGATCCACCAGCTGACTCTCTCTCTGTCCAGACGTCTGGTTTCAGAGCACCTCAGAACTCTCTCTCTGTCCAGACGTCTGGTTTCAGAGCACCTCAGAACTCTCTCTCTGTCCAGACGTCTGGTTTCAGAGCACCTCAGAACTCTCTCTCTGTCCAGACGTCTGGTTTCAGAGCACCTCAGAACTCTCTCTCTGTCCAGACGTCTGGTTTCAGAGCACCTCAGAACTCTCTCTCTCTCTCTCTCTCTCTGTCCAGACGTCTGGTTTCAAAGCACCTCAGAACAACGGGACAATATATGGCAGGAGCGGCGAAAACTGCTGCCGGTTTTAATTGGCTGATCCAGCAGTCCGTCACCATCTAGCACCTCACCCTCTTTGTGGATTTCAAAAGGATGAGCAGCGCAAGTAATGGACTAAACGAGGGAGTTCGAGAAATCGTAAATTGTTTTCACATATAAACTTTATATGTCCTAACTTAGAATCCCAAAATAACACGGTCGCTGTGATAGAACATTTCTTCTGATCGGGGATTTACCAAAGTCCAATTTAATACAGCTGAAGCCTTCTTTCTCCCTCTCCTTTCTCCCTCTCCTTTCTCCCTCTCCTTTCTCCCTCTCCTTTCTCCCTCTCCTTTCTCCCTCTCCTTTCTCCCTCTCCTTTCTCCCTCTCCTTTCTCCCTCTCCTTTCTCCCTCTCCTTTCTCCCTCTCCTTTCTCCCTCTCCTTTCTCCCTCTCCCATCTCCACTTTAAACACACCCCCTCAGGCTCCATGCGCCTGCAATTCAAGCCTGTGGACGAGGTTACTCAGTACTGACCCTTCATGAAGAGGTAGCTGTGGAAGTATGGAGGCCCAGAGCCGTTCAGTAGATTCACCCTCCCATTGGACACCTCCTCGTCTGTATCCACATAGCCATCGTTGCTTGTGTCACTGTCTATAAACTGAGACAAAACACAGAGATTCATTATTACATAGCCATTTAGCAGACGCTCAGATCCCAGTATTCAGGTGTAGGAAGCACCATGCTCAACCGACTGAGCCACCGTGCAGAGGGCCACCGTGCAGAGGGCCACCGTACAGAGGGCCACCGTACAGAGGGCCACCGTACAGAGGGCCACCGTACAGAGGGCCACCGTACAGAGGGCCACCGTACAGAGGGCCACCGTGCAGAGGGCCACCGTACAGAGGGCCACCGTACAGAGGGCCACCGTACAGAGGGCCACCGTACAGAGGGCCACCGTACAGAGGGCCACCGTACAGAGGGCCACCGTACAGAGGGCCACCGTACAGAGGGCCACCGTACAGAGGGCCACCGTACAGAGGGCCACCGTACAGAGGGCCACCGTACAGAGGGCCACCGTACAGAGGGTCACCGTACAGAGGGCCACCGTACAGAGGGTCACCGTACAGAGGGTCACCGTACAGAGGGCCACCGTACCTCGGACACCCAGAACAGAAATTATGCATAATATCGTCAGACGCTGGATTTCTGTTGCGTGCATCCGTCCACAAGAGATTATTACAGAGCAAAATGTATTTGACTGGGAAGACCTATGTCTATTAGTAACATAATGGACATCTTCCCATTCAACTCTGCACCCTGAGATTCAACAAGGAACAAGTTTGATTCTAGTGAGAAGTCATTGACTGATTGAGACTTGAAGGAGTCCCTGGAAATGCCGAATAGGGCTCTTAAGCTCATCAGTGTGTTGTCTTGGGGACCTTTCTTCTTCTTCTTGCGTCTTGCTAATGTTGTTAAAAATATAAGCTGTTACCACGTTCCAACACATACGCTTTCTGATTCATAGTCGTAACAAAAGGCCACAATTAACATATAGCCTACAGTAACAAACTAATGAAAATGCTATTGATTTATTTGAAATAAAATACAAATGTTTACTGTAACGTTACCTTAAACTTTTACAAACACAAATAATTATTTTTGTGAAAGCATATATGCAATGTATTTATTACACTGTTACGTTGCAGTCAAAATGGCTGCTCATTACCTTGAGGCCCAGTGGTTTTAGTGTTAACATGTGCTGTAGTACATCAAGATGGATGTTTTAACATGTAGTTATATATTATGGATCCCCATTAGTTCCTGCCAAGGCAGCAGCTACTCTTCCTGGGGTTTATTATGGATCCCCATTAGTTCCTGCCAAGGCAGCAGCTACTCTTCCTGGGGTTTATTAAGGACCCCCATTAGTTCCTGCCAAGGCAGCAGCTACTCTTCCTGGGGTTTATTATGGATCCCCATTAGTTCCTGCAGCAGCTACTCTTCCTGGGGTTTATTATGGATCCCCATTAGTTCCTGCCAAGGCAGCAGCTACTCTTCCTGGGGTTTATTATGGATCCCCATTAGTTCCTGCAGCAGCTACTCTTCCTGGGGTTTATTATGGATCCCCATTAGTTCCTGCAGCAGCTACTCTTCCTGGGGTTTATTATGGATCCCCATTAGTTCCTGCCAAGGCAGCAGCTACTCTTCCTGGGGTTTATTATGGATCCCCATTAGTACCTGCCAAGGCAGCAGCTACTCTTCCTGGGGTTTATTATGGATCCCCATTAGTTCCTGCAGCAGCTACTCTTCCTGGGGTTTATTATGGATCCCCATTAGTTCCTGCCAAGGCAGCAGCTACTCTTCCTGGGGTTTATTATGGATCCCCATTAGTTCCTGCCAAGGCAGCAGCTACTCTTCCTGGGGTTTATTATGGATCCCCATTAGTTCCTGCCAAGGCAGCAGCTACTCTTCCTGGGGTTTATTATGGATCCCCATTAGTTCCTGCCAAGACAGCAGCTACTCTTCCTGGGGTTTATTATGGATCCCCATTAGTTCCTGCCAAGACAGCAGCTACTCTTCCTGGGGTTTATTATGGATCCCCATTAGTTCCTGCCAAGGCAGCAGCTATGGATCCCCATTAGTTACAGTACAGCAACATTACGGCAGTTTTATACAATATTACATGTCATAACATTTTTCACATCACATGAAGAAAATTCCCTCAGGCCACTAACTCACACATCTACAATACAACATCCATACAGTATGTCCTCGCTGTTCCATGAGGTGTATTGTTATCTGTTTTTAAATCGGATTCTCCTGCTGCATCAGTTACCTGATGTGGAATAGAGTTCCATGTAGTCATGGCTCTATGTAGTACTGTGGAATAGAGTTCCATGTAGTCATGTCTCTATGTAGTACTGTGGAATAGAGTTCCATGTAGTCATGTCTCTATGTAGTACTGTGGAATAGAGTTCCATGTAGTCATGGCTCTATGTAGTACTGTGGAATAGAGTTCCATGTATTCATGGCTCTATGTAGTACTGTGGAATAGAGTTCCATGTAGTCATGGCTCTATGTAGTACTGTGGAATAGAAGTTCCATGTAGTCATGGCTCTATGTAGTACTGTGGAATAGAGTTCCATGTAGTCATGGCTCTATGTAGTACTGTGGAATAGAGTTCCATGTAGTCATGTCTCTATGTAGTACTGTGGAATAGAGTTCCATGTAGTCATGGCTCTATGTTGTACTGTGGAATAGAGTTCCATGTAGTCATGTCTCTATGTAGTACTGTGGAATAGAGTTCCATGTAGTCATGGCTCTATGTAGTACTGTGGAATAGAGTTCCATGTAGTCATGTCTATGTAGTACTGTGGAATAGAGTTCCATGTAGTCATGGCTCTATGTAGTACTGTGGAATAGAGTTCCATGTAGTCATGGCTCTATGTAGTAGTGTGGAATAGAGTTCCATGTAGTCATGGCTCTATGTAGTACTGTGGAATAGAGTTCCATGTAGTCATGGCTCTATGTAGTACTGTGGAATAGAGTTCCATGTAGTCATGGCTCTATGTAGTACTGTGGAATAGAGTTCCATGTAGTCATGTCTCTATGTAGTACTGTGGAATAGAGTTCCATGTAGTCATGTCTCTATGTAGTACTGTGGAATAGAGTTCCATGTAGTCATGGCTCTATGTAGTACTGTGGAATAGAGTTCCATGTAGTCATGGCTCTATGTAGTAGTGTGGAATAGAGTTCCATGTAGTCATGGCTCTATGTAGTAGTGTGGAATAGAGTTCCATGTAGTCATGGCTCTATGTAGTAGTGTGGAATAGAGTTCCATGTAGTCATGGCTCTATGTAGTAGTGTGGAATAGAGTTCCATGTAGTCATGGCTCTATGTAGTAGTGTGGAATAGAGTTCCATGTAGTCATGGCTCTATGTAGTAGTGTGGAATAGAGTTCCATGTATTCATGGCTCTATGTAGTACTGTGGAATAGAGTTCCATGTAGTCATGGCTCTATGTATTACTGTGGAATAGAGTTCCATGTAGTCATGGCTCTATGTAGTACTGTGGAATAGAGTTCCATGTAGTCATGTCTCTATGTAGTACTGTGGAATAGAGTTCCATGTAGTCATGGCTCTATGTAGTAGTGTGGAATAGAGTTCCATGTAGTCATGGCTCTATGTAGTAGTGTGGAATAGAGTTCCATGTAGTCATGGCTCTATGTAGTACTGTGGAATAGAGTTCCATGTAGTCATGGCTCTATGTAGTAGTGTGGAATAGAGTTCCATGTAGTCATGGCTCTCGGCCGCGACCGAGAGACCCATGGTGCTGGGCACAATTGGCCCAGCGTCGTCTGGGTTAGGGGAGAGTTTGGCCGGCAGGGATGTCCTTGTCCCATCGCGTACTAGCGACTCCTGTGGCGAGTGTTATTTGCTGGCATGTCATCCGTAAATTGCTAATCTTGCCAATGAAAATGCCACTAAAAGCAAAGTGAGTGAACAGAAGAAAAAATCTACATCAAATCAATATTTGGGGTGCCCACCCTTTCCCTTCAAAACAGAATAAATTATTCTAGTTTTATTCCTGCTACACAGCTGTTTCTATTTCAGTTAATGATTTGTGTTTCAAATCTACATATTGAATTGATGATCGTTAGCAACTGTTTGGTATAATTGTTTAAATTGGTTAAACACCTGACTATATGCCTCCCAAATCCCTGACTTTGTGCAAGTTTACCTAGAAGAATTGGTGCTGTTTTGAAGACTAAGGGTGGTCACACTAAATATGGATGTGTCTTCTGTTCACTCACTTTGCATTTAGTTCATTGATAAATATCTAATATAAATATCACCTATTAACATGTCTATTTTTGAAAGCATTCTTACTTTACAGCCTAAAACTTTTACACAGCTGTTTGAGACGGATCCAGCCTGGCTGTCTGTATGTACTATGTAGCTGGTACAGAACTACGGTTGAAGTCGGAAGTTTACATACACTTAGGTTGGAGTCATTAAAACTCGTTTTTCAACAACTCCACAAATTTCTTGTTAACAAACAATAGTTTTGGCAAGTCGGTTCGGACATCTACCTTGTGCATGACACAAGTCATTTTTCCAACAATTGTTTACAGACAGATTATTTCACTTATGAATCACTGTATCACAATTCCAATGGGTCAGAAGTTTACAAATACTAAGTTGACTGTGCCTTTAAACAGCTTGGAAAATTCCAGAAAATGATGTCATGGCGTTAGAAACTTCTGATAGGCTAATTGACATCATCTGAGTCAATTGGAGGTGTACCTGTGGATGTATTTCAAGGCCTACCTTCAAACTCAGTGCCTCTTTGCTTGATGTCATGGGAAAATCAACAACTAAAAAAATCAGCCAAGACCTCCGCAAGTCTGGTTCATCCTTGGGAGCAATTTCCACCTGAAGGTATCACATTCATCTGTACAATCAATAGAACACAACTAAAAACACAATGGGACCACACAGCCATCATACCCTCAGGTAGGAGACGCGTTCTGCCTCCTAGACATGAACGTACTTTGCGAAAAGTGCAAATCAATCCCAGAACAACAGCAAAGGACCTTGTGAATAGGTACAAAAGTATCTATATCCACAGTAAAACGAGTCCTATATCGACAACCTGAAAGGCTGCTCAGCAAGGAAGACGCCACTGGTCCAAAACCACCATGAAAAAGCCAGACTATAGTTTGCAACTGCACATGGGGACAAAGATGGTACTTTTTGGAGAAATGTCCTCTGGTCTGATGAAACAAAAATAGAACTGTTTGGCCATAATGACCATTGTTATGTTTGGAGGAAAAAGGGGGAGGCTTGCAACCTGAAGATACCATCCCAACCGTGGCAGCATCATGTTGTGTGGGTGCTTTGCTGCAGGAGGCTCTTCACAAAATAGATGGCGTCATGAGGATGGAAAATTATGTGGAAATATTGAAAGACATCAAGACATCAGTTGAAGATAAGTTAAAGCTTGGTTGCAATGGGTCTTCCAAATGGACAATGGCCCAAATTATACTTCCAAAGTTGTGGAAAAATGGCTTAAGGACAACAAAGTCAAGGTATTGGAGTGGCCATCACAAAGCCCTGACCTCAATCCTATAGAAAATTTGTGGGCACAACTGAAAAAGTGTTTGAGCAAGGAGGCCTACAAACCTGACTCAGTTACACCAGCTCTGTCAGGAGGAATGGGACAAAATTCACCCAACTTATTGTGGGAAGCTTGTGGAAGGCTACCCGGAACGTTTGACCCAAGTTAAACAATTTAAAGGCAATGCTACAGTGCCTTGCGAAAGTATTCGGCCCCCTTGAACTTTGCGACCTTTTGCCACATTTCAGGCTTCAAACATAAAGATATAAAACTGTATTTTTTTGTGAAGAATCAATAATTTTGCACGCCCAATTCTTCCGTTTTTGATTTGTTAAAAAAGTTTGAAATATCCAATAAATGTCGTTCCACTTCATGATTGTGTCCCACTTGTTGTTGATTCTTCACAAAAAAATACAGTTTTATATCTTTATGTTTGAAGTTGGTACAGTAGTGTTTAATTGGTACAGTAGTGTGTAGTTGGTACAGCAGGGTGTAGTAGGTACAGTAGGGTGTAGTAGGTACAGTAGTGTTTAATTGGTATGTACTATGTAGTAGGTACAGTAGTGTGTAGTTGGTACAGCAGGTTGTAGTAGGTACAGTAGTGTGTAGTAGGTACAGTAGTAGGTAGTGTGTTGTTGGTCCAGTAGTGCGTAGTTGGTACAGTAGTAGATAGTGTGTAGTTGGTACAGTAGTGTGTAGTGTGTAGTAGGTACAGTAGTAGGTAGTGTGTAGTTGGTCCAGTAGTGTGTAGTTGGTCCAGTAGTGTGTAGTTGGTACAGCAGGGTGTAGTAGGTACAGTAGTGTGTAGTAGGTACAGTAGTAGGTAGTGTGTAGTTGGTCCAGTAGTGTGTAGTTGGTACAGTAGTGTGTAGTAGGTACAGCAGGGTGTAGTTGGTACAGCAGGGTGTAGTTGGTACAGCAGTGTGTAGTTGGTACAGCAGGGTGTAATTGGTACAGTAGTGTGTAATTGGTACAGTAGTGTGTAGTTGGTACAGCAGGGTGTAGTAGGTACAGTAGTGTGTAGTAGGTACAGTAGTAGGTAGTGTGTAGTTGGTCCAGTAGTGTGTAGTTGGTACAGTAGTGTGTAGTAGGTACAGCAGGGTGTAGTTGGTACAGCAGGGTGTAGTTGGTACAGCAGGGTGTAGTTGGTACAGCAGGGTGTAATTGGTACAGTAGTGTGTAGTTGGTACAGCAGGGTGTAATTGGTACAGCAGGGTGTAATTGGTACAGTAGTGTGTAGTTGGTACAGCAGGGTGTAGTAGGTACAGTAGTGTGTAGTAGGTACAGTAGTAGGTAGTGTGTAGTTGGTCCAGTAGTGTGTAGTTGGTACAGTAGTGTGTAGTTGGTACAGCAGGGTGTAGTTGGTACAGCAGGGTGTAGTTGGTACAGCAGGGTGTAGTTGGTACAGTAGTGTGTAGTAGGTACAGTAGTAGGTAGTGTGTAGTTGGTCCAGTAGTGTGTAGTTGGTACAGTAGTGTATAGTAGGTACAGCAGGGTGTAGTTGGTACAGCAGGGTGTAGTTGGTACAGCAGGGTGTAGTTGGTACAGTAGTGTGTAGTTGGTACAGCAGGGTGTAGTTGGTACAGCAGGGTGTAGTTGGTACAGTAGTGTGTAGTTGGTACAGCAGGGTGTAGTTGGTACAGCAGGGTGTAGTTGGTACAGCAGGGTGTAGTTGGTACAGCAGGGTGTAGTTGGTACAGCAGGGTGTAGTAGGTACAGTAGTGTGTAGTAGGTACAGTAGTAGGTAGTGTGTAGTTGGTCCAGTAGTGTGTAGTTGGTACAGTAGTGTATAGTAGGTACAGCAGGGTGTAGTTGGTACAGCAGGGTGTAGTTGGTACAGCAGGGTGTAGTTGGTACAGCAGGGTGTAGTTGGTACAGTAGTGTGTAGTTGGTACAGCAGGGTGTAGTTGGTACAGCAGGGTGTAATTGGTACAGTAGTGTGTAGTTGGTACAGCAGGGTGTAGTTGGTACAGCAGGGTGTAATTGGTACAGCAGGGTGTAATTGGTACAGTAGTGTGTAGTTGGTACAGCAGGGTGTAATTGGTACAGTAGTGTGTAGTTGGTACAGCAGGGTGTAATTGGTACAGTAGTGTGTAGTTGGTACAGCAGGGTGTAGTACTCACAGAGTCTGAGCTGCCTCTGAAGGAGTCCAGGCTGTTCTGAGTACAGGATGATTTCCTCAGCACCTCATCAATGTCAGCATGTCCGTCCGTGATACTGGCTACGTCTCCAGAGCCTGTACTCCCCTGCACCTCCTCAAACTCCTCCTGGTCACAGTATGACTCTGTGTCTGGTAGGACGCTGAATGACACCTCCTCTCTGACCTCCCTGGCCCCTGGGACAGGCACAGTGGGCACTAGCTCTGCTCTCCTGTCTGCCACAGCCTCTGGGAATCTGGAGGGTACCGCGTCTATTCTGGTTGGCATAACATCTACCCTGGCACAGGGTCTGTCGGGTACTACGTCCACTCTTCTGGGCACACTGTTGGTCTCTGGAGCCACCTCTATTCTCCTGGTGGGTTGGTGACAGAGAGCCTTCCCACCTCCGTTGGTGAGGCCAGGGAGAGGCGGGGCCGGGTGGTGTGTAGGGACAATAGAGGTGAGGGGGTAGTAAACAGGGGGACAACACGGGGCCTGAGAGAGAGCCAGGGCATGTGCTACCAGACTCTCAGCGAAGGCAGGAGGAGAAGGAGGGAGGGAGGAGAAGACCTCCTGGTCCAGAGGAACCTCCACGGGGAGAGGGAAGTCAGGCAGGAGGATACCGCTACCGGGACACTCCTCCTCAGCATGGAAGCCCTCGTCCTCCTCGGCCCGGGCCAGGGGAGCGGTGCTCTCTGAGGGGTCGTGGAGGTTCTCCTCGCTGGACAGACTCTGTTCCAGACCCCCAAAGTCCAGGAGCTCCAGGAACTCTGTGGCCACGCGAGATGCCTCCTTCTCCAGCCGGTAGATCTCTGCGTCCCTCCTCTGCCGGAGCTCCTCCCTGCTCCCTCCCAGGCCGTCCCCTAACATGGACACCCCATCCTCCCTCTGGCGCTGCAGCCTCTCAATCTCCTTCTCCAGCTGAAGGATCTCCTCCATCTGACAGGACTCCTCCTCAGAGGTGTGGTGGAGCAGGGAGTAGGACAGGGACACCTCCTTATGGGGAGCAGGAGATTCCATCTTCAGGGAGTTCCTAAAGGGAGAGAAGAAGACGAAGAGTGAAGACAGTGCTGTAGACAGACTGGAATTGCAGCCGGCACACTGCTACTAGTGTACCTGTTGTTGGCTGTGGCTTTCTCCTCGTCTTCTACTTGCTGTCCGTTGCAAAGCTCCTCCTCCTTTCTCTTTGCTGCTTCTTGCTCCTTTTGTTGTCTCAGTCTCTCCTCCTCCTTCCTCCTCACCTCCTCCAGCTCCAACACCATCTGTCTCTCCTCCTTCCGCCTCACCTCCTCCAGCTCCAACACCATCTGTCTCTCCTCCTTCCGCCTCACCTCCTCCAGCACCATCTGTCTCTCCTCCTCCTTCCTCCTCAACTCCCCCTCCTCTCGTCTCTTCTCTTCCTCCAGCCTCTCCCCCTCTACTTGCCGTCTCTCCTCGTCCTTCCTCCTCAACTCCTCTTCCTCCAGCCTCCTCCTCTCCCCCTCTACTTGCCGTCTCTCCTCCTCTTCCTCCTCTATCCTCTTCTTCTCCTCAGAGAGGTGTCGATAGAGGCCTCGGGCCAGCCGACCACGCTGGTGTTTCTGTAGAATGACAGCTGCAGTGCGGAGACGAAGGAACACACGTCTCCAGAAGTGAGCTCTGTAGTTCTTCTGGATAGTGACGGTGCTGGCCAGCACCCTCTTATAGCGCTTCCTACAGGAGGGGACAACACAATGCAGAGACAAGGACAGAAGACATACTGTCATTCACCGTCTCCTATAGCGCTTCCTACAGGTGGGGACAACACAATGCAGAGACAAGGACAGAAGACATACTGTCATTCACCGTCTCCTACAGCTCTTCCTACAGGAGGGGACAGCACAATGCAGAGACAAGGACAGAAGACATACTGTCATTCACCGTCTCCTACAGCTCTTCCTACAAGAGAGAGGACAACACATGTTGTACACCTTTCAAACACTATCTCCTGGACCACCCACCAGGCCCTGCCTCTCTGCCCAGAACCTCAACCCTGACCCAGGCCGCCACAGCCCCACGGAGACCTCTCTCCCAACCATGTGGGGCTGGGTGACCTTGCCCACTACGTAAAAGGGGAGAGGGGACTACGTCACGTTCCATGGAGGGCTAATTTACACCCCTGGCCAGGGGAGCTGACGTGGTGGGGGGTGGTAGGGGGTCTGTCTAGATGTCTGAACAAGCTCTCTGATGTATGCTGTGTCTCTGACAGGGCAGAATGTCTTTCTGATTTATTCTGCATCTGTCTCTCACAGGGCAGAATGTCTCTCTGATTTATGCTGCGTCTCTGACAGGGCAGAATGTCTCTCTGATTTATGCTGTGTCTCAGTCTCTGACAGGACAGAATGTCTCATCTGTCTGGAACTCACAATACTGTGCAGTCATCTCATCAACTATTCAATCAGGTCGGTATTGATGCCATTTGTTCACAGAATAACTAGATAAACTCTATTTTACAAAATAACATGGTCGAGGACTATAGGATGGACACGTGTGGGGACTGTCTGCTGTGTTTCTAAATGGTAGTCAGCAGACAGTCAGAGGGAAGATGAACACTGAGTCTGCTAATGGTTCAGAATGGCATTTTTACACCTGAATAATCCAGATTTGATGTGTATCTCGATCTTCCATGACTTATGCTGGGACACAGTTGAAATAGTCTATTTTGGGTTGATTAAACATGTCAGATACAGATCATTCAGACGTACTGGTATGACTCACCCCTGCAGAGAAAGTTAAATCCTACTAAAAAGACAGGGATGACAGCTGGGTTACCAGGTCACGCTAATAGTTATTTATGATAATAACACGGTCACCCCCCCTCACAGAATAAATAGGTAGAAACAAAAACAATCATACACAAAACACACAGTGACAGATCATCCAGTACGTAAACTACTACCTCCTAGTCACTCCCCCCAGCCCCTCCAGTACGTAAACTACTACCTCCTAGTCACTCTCCCCCAGCCCTCCTAGTCACTCTCCCCCAGCCCTCCTAGTCACTCTCCCCCAGCCCTCCCAGTCACTCTCCCCCAGCCCTCCAGTCACTCTCCCCCAGCCCTCCCAGTCACTCTCCCCCAGCCCTCCCAGTCACTCCCCCCAGCCCAGCAGTATCCACCTCCCCTGCACTCAACCTCCAGCTCCCCTAGTCACTCTCCCCCAGCCCTCCTAGTCACTCTCCCCCAGCCCTGTTCCCAGTCCCCTAGTCACTCTCCCCCCAGCCCTCCTAGTCACTCCCCCCAGCCCCTCCAGTACGTAAACTACTACCTCCTAGTCACTCCCCCCAGCCCCTCCAGTACGTAAACTACTACCTCCTAGTCACTCCCCCCAGCCCCTCCAGTACGTAAACTACTACCTCCTAGTCACTCCCCCCAGCCCCTCCAGTACGTAAACTACTACCTCCTAGTCACTCCCCCCAGCCCCTCCAGTACGTAAACTACTACCTCCTAGTCACTCCCCCCAGCCCCTCCAGTACGTAAACTACTACCTCCTAGTCACTCCCCCCAGCCCCTCCAGTACGTAAACTACTACCTCCTAGTCACTCCCCCCAGCCCCTCCAGTACATAAACTACTACCTCCTAGTCACTCCCCCCAGCCCCTCCAGTACATAAACTAACTACTACCCCCCAGTCACTCCCCCCAGCCCCTCCAGTACGTAAACTACTACCTCCTAGTCACTCCCCCCAGCCCCTCCAGTACATAAACTACTACCCCCAGTCACTCCCCCCAGCCCCTCCAGTACATAAACTAACTACTACCCCCCCAGTCACTCCCCCAGCCCTTCCAGTACATAAACTAACTACTACCTCCTAGTCACTCCCCACAGCCCCTCCAGTACATAAACTAACTACTACCTCCTAGTCACTCCCCCCAGCCCCTCCAGTACATAAACTAACTACTACCCCCCCAGTCACTCTCCCCCAGCCCCTCCAGTACATAAACTACTACCCCCAGTCACTCCCCCCAGCCCCTCCAGTACATAAACTAACTACTACCCCCCAGTCACTCTCCCCCAGCCCCTCCAGTACATAAACTACTACCCCCAGTCACTCCCCCCCAGCCCCTCCAGTACATAAACGAACTACTACCCCCCAGTCACTCCCCCCAGCCCCTCCAGTACATAAACTAACTACTACCCCCCAGTCACTCCCCCCAGCCCCTCCAGTACATAAACTAACTACTACCCCCCAGTCACTCCCCCCAGCCCTTCCAGTACATAAACGAACTACTACCCCCCAGTCACTCCCCCCAGCCCCTCCAGTACATAAACTACCACCCCCCCAGTCACTCCCCCCCAGCCCCTCCAGTACATAAACTAACTACTACCCCCCAGTCACTCCCCCCCAGCCCCTCCAGTACATAAACTACCACCCCCCCAGTCACTCCCCCCATTTTTACACCTGAATAATCCAGATTTGATGTGTATCTCGACTGGCATCTTCCATGACTTATGCTGGGACACAGTTGAAATAGTCTACTCCCCCCAGCCACTCCCCCCCAGCCCCTCCAGTACATAAACAAACTACTACCCCCCCAGCCCTTCCAGTACATAAACGAACTACTACCCCCCCAGCCCCTCCAGTACATAAACTAACTACTACCCCCCAGTCACTCTCACCCCAGCCTTCCTAGTCACTCCCCCCAGCCCAGCAGTATCCACCTCCCCTGCACTCAACCTCCAGCTCCCCTAGTCACTCTCCCCCAGCCCTCCTAGTCACTCTCCCCCAGCCCTCCTAGTCACTCTCCCCCAGCCCTCCTAGTCACTCTCCCCCAGCCCTCCTAGTCACTCTCCCCCAGCCCTCCCAGTCACTCTCCCCCAGCCCTCCAGTCACTCTCCCCCAGCCCTCCCAGTCACTCTCCCCCAGCCCTCCCAGTCACTCCCCCCAGCCCAGCAGTATCCACCTCCCCTGCACTCAACCTCCAGCTCCCCTAGTCACTCTCCCCCAGCCCTCCTAGTCACTCTCCCCCAGCCCTCTTCCCAGTCCCCTAGTCACTCTCCCCCAGCCCTCCTAGTCACTCTCCCCCAGCCCTCCTAGTCACTCTCCCCCAGCCCTCCTAGTCACTCTCCCCCAGCCCTCCTAGTCACTCTCCCCCAGCCCTCCTAGTCACTCTCTCCCAGCCCTCCTAGTCACTCTCCCCCAGCCCTCCTAGTCACTCTCCCCAGCCCTCCTAGTCACTCTCCCCCAGCCCTCCTAGTCACTCTCCCCCAGCCCTCCTAGTCACTCTCCCCCAGCCCTCCTAGTCACTCTCCCCCAGCCCTCCTAGTCACTCTCCCCCAGCCCTCCTAGTCACTCTCCCCCAGCCCTCCTAGTCACTCTCCCCCAGCCCTCCTAGTCACTCTCCCCCAGCCCTCCTAGTCACTCTCCCCAGCCCCTCCTAGTCACTCTCCCCCAGCCCTCCTAGTCACTTTCCCCAAGCCCTCCAAGTCACTCTCCCCAGCCCTCTTCCCAGTCCCTAGTCACTCTCCCCAGCCCTCATCCCAGTCCCCTAGTCACTCTCCCCCAGCCCTCATCCCAGTCCCCTAGTCACTCTCCCCCAGCCCTCACCCCAGTCCCCTAATCACTCTCCCCCAGCCCCTCCAGTACATAAACTAACTACCACCCCCCAGTCACTCCCCACAGCCCTCAAGTCACTCACCCCCAGCCTTCCTAGTCACTCCCCCCAGCCCAGCAGATTCCACCTCCCCTGCACTCAACCCTCCAGCTCCCCTAGTCACTCTCCCCCTGCACTCAACCTCCAGCTCCCCTAGCCACTCTCCCCCAGCCCGCCTAGTCACTCTCCGCCAGCCCCGCCTAGTCACTCTCCGCCAGCACTCCTAGTCACTCTCCGCCAGCCCAGCAGTATCCACCTCCCGTGCACTCAACATCCAGCTCCCCTAGTCACTCTCCCCAAGTCCCTCTCCCCCAGCCCTCCTAGTCCCTCTCCCCCAGCCCTCCTAGTCCCTCTCCCCCAGCCCTCCTAGTCCCTCTCCCCCAGCCCTCCTAGTCCCTCTCCCCAGCCCTCCTAGTCCCTCTCCCCCAGCCCTCCTAGTCCCTCTCCCCCAGCCCTCCTAGTCACTCTCCCCCAGCCCTCCTAGTCACTCTCCCCCAGCCCTCCTAGTCACTCTCCCCCAGCCCTCCTAGTCACTCTCCCCCAGCAGTACTCACCTTGCCACATAGCTGAGTATGTGTGCCCGGATCACCATGCCCGCCTGTCTCCGCACCTCTTCCCTCCCCTTCTCCAGCCGGTGTTCCAGCTCTTCCTTCAGGAACACCTGCAAGACATGACGCGCGGCACGGCCAGTCAGAGATAGGGATGGAGGTTAGGTCCGCACGGCACGGCCCACACGGCACGGCACGGCCAGGCAGAGAGAGGGATGGAGGTTAGTTCCTGTAGGGTAGTTAGTTATTCTTGAGAAGGTCTGAATGCAGTGCGTTTAAGCACAGCTGTTTGCTGCAGAGCTCCTAGCTGTTAGCTACTCTTCCCTGCTAGCTACTCTCCCCTGCTAGCTACTCTTCCCTGCTAGCTACTCTTCCTCTCTCTGGGATAAGTCCTCTTGATAAGGACTGGGACCGACCGGTGCTGGTTTCAGCTACTCTCACAGAGCTATAGGTACTTTCCTGGCTATTCTCCCCGACTGTCACTGCAGAGAGCCCAGCGGAACACTATGACGGTGCTGCTACTGCAAAGAGTCAGTGTTGTGTTGTTAGTCCCACAGCTAACATCCTGTCTGTGTTCTGGCTCCTTACTGATTACTAAGGGAGAGACAGGAGGCAGGGCAAGAGAGAGAGAGAGACACAGGAGGGGAGGAGGCAGGGCGAGAGCGAGAAACAGGAGGGGAGGAGGCAGAGCGAGAGAGACAGGAGGCAGAGCGAGAGAGAGAGAGAGAAACAGGAGGGGAGGAGGCAGAGCGCGAGAGAGAGAGAAACAGGAGGGGAGGAGGCAGAGCGCGAGAGAGAGAGAGAAACAGGAGGGGAGGAGGCAGGGCGAGAGCGAGAGACAGGAGGGGAGGAGGCAGAGCGAGAGAGACAGGAGGGGAGGAGGCAGAGCGAGAGAGAGAGAGAAACAGGAGGGGAGGAGGCAGAGCGAGAGAGAGAGAGACAGGAGGGAGGAGGCAGGGCGAGAGCGAGAGACAGGAGGGGAGGAGGCAGAGCGAGAGAGAGAGAGAGACAGGAGGGGAGGAGGCAGGGCGAGAGAGAGAGACAGGAGGGAGGAGGCAGGGCGAGAGAGAGAGAGAGACAGGAGGGGAGAGGCAGGGCGAGAGCGAGACAGGAGGGAGGAGGCAGGGCGAGAGAGAGAGAGACAGGAGGGGAGGAGGCAGGGCGAGAGAGAGAGAGAGACAGGAGGGGAGGAGGCAGGGCGAGAGAGAGAGAGACAGGAGGGGAGGAGGCATGGCGAGAGAGAGAGAGACAGGAGGGGAGGAGGCATGGCGAGAGAGAGAGAGAGAGAGACAGGAGGGGAGTAGGCATGGCGAGAGAGAGAGAGACAGAGGGGAGTAGGCATGGCGAGAGACAGGAGGGGAGGAGGCATGGCGAGAGAGAGAGAGAGAGAGGAGGCATGGCGAGAGAGAGAGAGAGACAGGAGGGGGGAGGCATGGAGAGAGAGAGAGAGAGAGAGAGAGAGAGAGAGAGAGAGAGAGAGAGACAGGAGGGAAGGAGGCAGGGCGAGAGAGAGAGACAGGAGGGAAGGAGGCAGGGCGAGAGAGAGGACAGGAGGGAAGGAGGCAGGGCGAGAGAGAAAGAGACAGACGTGTTGGGTTGGGAGGGGAGGTGCACAGGCAGAGAGAGAGACTGAAATTGAAAGGGAGAGACACTAGAGGGGAGGGGATGGCACTCCTCCAAGAGCAGACCATTCCCCTCCTCCCATGAAAGAGCATTCCACTGGGTCTAGATAACCCTTCCCTGACTGAAAACTGCAGGTTTATCAGCTCCTGCTAACTGGGCCAGATGTTCCAGTAATCACAGTCACACAGCTGCAGCCCTGCTCCCCCCAGCCCTGCTCCCCCCCAACTCTGATCCCTCCAGCCCTGCTCCCCCCGCTCTGCTCCCCCCAACCCTCTTCTCTGTCCCACCCCCACCCCTCTTCTCTGTCCCATCCCCTTCTCCCCTGTCCCATCCCCACCCCCCCAACCCTCTTTTCTGTCCCATCCCCACCCCTCTTCCCTGTCCCATCCCCACCCCTCCCCCTGTCCCCACCCCCACCCCAGCTCCCCAACCCTCTTCTCTATCCCATCCCCTCCCCCCCCTGTCCCATCCCCACCCCAGCTCCCCAACCCTCTTCTCTGTCCCATCCCCACACCAGCTCCCCAACCCTCTTCCCTGTCCCATCCCCACCCCAGCTCCCCAACCCTCTTCTCTGTCCCATCCCCCTCCTGCCCTGTCCCATCCCCACCCCAGGTCCCCAACCTTCTTCTCTGTCCCATCCCCTCCTCCCCAACCCTCTTCCCTGTCCCATCCCCTCCTCCCCAACCCTCTTCAACATCCCCACCCCAGCTCCCCAACCCTCTTCTCTGTCCCATCCCCTCCCCCCTGTCCCATCCCCACCCCAGCTCCCCAACCTTCTTCTCTATCCCACCCCCACACCAGCTCCCCAACCGTCTTCCCCTATCCCACCCCCACCCCAGCTCCCCAACCGTCTTCCCCTATCCCACCCCCAGCTCCTGTTTCTCCTCTACACTCTCCGAGTCGCAGAGAGGGAGCTCCCTGGACAACATCCTTCCTTCCCACATCCGATGCTGCCACCCTACCGTGTGGTCCTAGCTTCCTCATCACACAATCAGGCATGGATATAATTAGACTGTTTCTACACAGGAAATGCAATCCCAACCTCTACTTTCAAACCCACCTGAATTTCCTAACTTTAACCACAAAAATATGGCACTGATAACCAAAACACTAACGCACAAAGGCACAACACATAATTGTGGGCACTAACATTACTCTGTCAAACTACCACTACATTACACGGTCAACAAACTACCACTACAGGGTCAACAAACTACCACTACAGGGTCAACAAACTACCACTACAGGGTCAACAAACTACCACTACAGGGTCAATAAACTACCACTACAGGGTCAATAAACTACCACTACAGGGTCAACAAACGACCACTACAGGGTCAACAAACGACCACTACAGGGTCAACAAACGACCACTACAGGGTCAACAAACGACCACTACAGGGTCAACAAACTACCACTACAGGGTCAACAAACTACCACTACAGGGTCAACAAACTACCACTACAGGGTCAACAAACTACCACTACAGGGTCAACAAACTACCACTACAGGGTCAACAAACTACCATTACAGGGTCAACAAACTACCACTACAGGGTCAACAACTACCACTACAGGGTCAACAAACTACCACTACAGGGTCAATAAACTACCACTACAGGGTCAACAAACTACCACTACAGGGTCAACAAACTACCCACTACAGGGTCAACAAACTACCACTACAGGGTCAACAAACTACCACTACAGGGTCAACAAACTACCACTACAGGGTCAACAAACTACCACTACAGGGTCAACAAACTACCACTACAGGGTCAATAAACTACCACTACAGGGTCAAGAAACTACCACTACAGGGTCAAGAAACTACCACTACAGGGTCAACAAACTACCACTACAGGGTCAACAAACTACCACTACAGGGTCAAACTACCACTACAGGGTCAACAAACTACCACTACAGGGTCAACAAACTACCACTACAGGGTCAACAAACTACCACTACAGGCGTCAACAAACTACCATACAGGGTCAATAAACTACCATTACAGGGTCAATAAACTACCACTACAGGGTCAATAAACTACCATTACAGGGTCAATAAACTACCACTACAGGGTCAACAAACTACCACTACAGGGTCAACAAACTACCACTACAGGGTCAATAAACTACCACTACAGGGTCAACAAACTACCACTACAGGGTCAACAAACTACCACTACAGGGTCAATAAACTACCACTACAGGGTCAACAAACTACCACTACAGGGTCAACAAACTACCACTACAGGGTCAATAAACTACCACTACAGGGTCAACAAACTACCACTACAGGGTCAACAAACTACCATTACAGGGTCAATAAACTACCACTACAGGGTCAATAAACTACCACTACAGGGTCAATAAACTACCACTACAGGGTCAACAAACCACCACTACAGGGTCAATAAACTACCACTACAGGGTCAACAAACAACCACTACAGGGTCAACAAACTACCACTACAGGGTCAACAAACTACCACTACAGGGTCAATAAACTACCACTACAGGGTCAATAAACTACCACTACAGGGTCAATAAACTACCACTACAGGGTCAATAAACTACCACTACAGGGTCAACAAACTACCACTACAGGGTCAATAAACTACCACTACAGGGTCAATAAACTACCACTACAGGGTCAATAAACTACCACTACAGGGTCAACAAACTACCACTACAGGGTCAACAAACTACCACTACAGGGTCAACAAACTACCACTACAGGGTCAACAAACTACCACTACAGGGTCAATAAACTTACCACTACAGGGTCAACAAACTACCACTACAGGGTCAACAAACTACCACTACAGGGTCAACAAACTACCACTACAGAGTCAACAAACTACCACTACAGGGTCAATAAACTACCACTACAGGGTCAAGAAACTACCACTACAGGGTCAAGAAACTACCACTACAGGGTCAACAAACTACCACTACAGGGTCAACAAACTACCACTACAGGGTCAATAAACTACACTACAGGGTCAATAAACTACCACTACAGGGTCAACAAACTAACCACTACAGGGTCAACAAACTACCACTACAGGGTCAATAAACTACCACTACAGGTCAATAAACTACCACTACAGGGTCAACAAACTACCACTACAGGGTCAACAAAACTACCACTACAGGTCAATAAACTACCATTACAGGGTCAATAAACTACCACTACAGGGTCAATAAACTTACCACTACAGGGTCAACAAAACTACCACTACAGGGTCAACAAACTACCACTACAGGGTCAATAAACTACCACTACAGGGTCAATAAACTACCACTACAGGGTCAATAAACTACCACTACAGGGTCAACAAACTACCACTACAGGGTCAACAAACTACCACTACAGGTGTCAACAAACTACCACTACAGGGTCAACAAACTACCACTACAGGGTCAATAAACTACCACTACAGGGTCAACAACTACACTACAGGGTCAACAAACTACCACTACAGGGTCAACAAACTACCACTACAGGTCAAACAAACTACCCACTACAGGGTCAACAAACTACCACTACAGGGTCAACAAACTACCACTTACAGGGTCAACAAACTACCACTACAGGGTCAATAAACTACCACTACAGGGTCAAAAACTACCACTACAGGGTCAAGAAACTACCACTACAGGGTCAACAAACTACCACTACAGGGTCAACAAACTACCACTACAGGGTCAACAAACTACCACTACAGGGTCAACAAACTACCACTACAGGGTCAATAAACTACCACTACAGGGTCAATAAACTACCACTACAGGGTCAATAAACTACCACTACAGGGTCAACAAACTACCACTACAGGGTCAACAAACTACCACTACAGGGTCAACAAACTACCACTACAGGGTCAACAAACTACCACTACAGGGTCAACAAACTACCACTACAGGGTCAACAAACTACCACTACAGGGTCAACAAACTACCACTACAGGGTCAACAAACTACCACTACAGGGTCAACAAACTACCACTACAGGGTCAACAAACTACCACTACAGGGTCAATAAACTACCACTACAGGGTCAACAAACTACCACTACAGGGTCAATAAACTACCACTACAGGGTCAACAAACTACCACTACAGGGTCAACAAACTACCATTACAGGTCAATAAACTACCACTACAGGGTCAATAAACTACCACTACAGGGTCAATAAACTACCACTACAGGGTCAACAAACCACCACTACAGGGTCAATAAACTACCACTACAGGGTCAAGAAACTACCACTACAGGGTCAACAAACTACCACTACAGGGTCAACAAACTACCACTACAGGGTCAATAAACTACCACTACAGGGTCAATAAACTACCACTACAGGGTCAATAAACTACCACTACAGGGTCAATAAAACTACCACTACAGGGTCAACAACTACCACTACAGGGTCAATAAACTACCACTACAGGGTCAACAAACTACCACTACAGGGTCAATAAACTACCACTACAGGGTCAACAAACTACCACTACAGGGTCAACAAACTACCACTACAGGGTCAATAAACTACCACTACAGGGTCAACAAACTACCACTACAGGGTCAACAAACTCCCACTACAGGGTCAACAAACTACCACTACAGGGTCAATAAACTACCACTACAGGGTCAATAAACTACCACCACAGGGTCAATAAACCACCATTACAGGGTCAATAAACTACCACTACAGGGTCAACAAACTACCACTACAGGGTCAATAAACTACCACTACAGGGTCAAGAAACTACCACTACAGGGTCAAGAAACTACCACTACAGGGTCAACAAACTACCACTACAGGGTCAACAAACTACCACTACAGGGTCAATAAACTACCACTACAGGGTCAATAAACTACCACTACAGGGTCAACAAACTACCACTACAGGGTCAATAAACTACCACTACAGGGTCAATAAACTACCACTACAGGGTCAACAAACTACCACTACAGGGTCAACAAACTACCACTACAGGGTCAATAAACTACCATTACAGGGTCAATAAACTACCACTACAGGGTCAATAAACTACCACTACAGGGTCAACAAACTACCACTACAGGGTCAATAAACTACCACTACAGGGTCAATAACTACCACTACAGGGTCAATAAACTACCACTACAGGTCAACAAACTACCACTACAGGGTCAATAAACTACCACTACAGGGTCAACAAACTACCACTACAGGGTCAACAAACTACCACTACAGGGTCAACAAACTACCACTACAGGGTCAACAAACTACCACTACAGGGTCAACAAACTACCACTACAGGGTCAATAAACTACCACTACAGGGTCAAGAAACTACCACTACAGGGTCAAGAAACTACCACTACAGGGTCAACAAACTACCACTACAGGGTCAACAAACTACCACTACAGGGTCAACAAACTACCACTACAGGGTCAACAAACTACCACTACAGGGTCAATAAACTACCACTACAGGGTCAATAAACTACCACTACAGGGTCAATAAACTACCACTACAGGTCAACAAACTACCACTACAGGGTCAACAAACTACCACTACAGGGTCAACAAACTACCACTACAGGGTCAACAAACTACCACTACAGGGTCAACAAACTACCACTACAGGGTCAACAAACTACCACTACAGGGTCAACAAACTACCACTACAGGGTCAACAAACTACCACTACAGGGTCAACAAACTACCACTACAGGGTCAACAAACTACCACTACAGGGTCAATAAACTACCACTACAGGGTCAAGAAACTACCACTACAGGGTCAAGAAACTACCACTACAGGGTCAACAAACTACCACTACAGGGTCAACAAACTACCACTACAGGGTCAACAAACTACCACTACAGGGTCAACAAACTACCACTACAGGGTCAATAAACTACCACTACAGGGTCAATAAACTACCACTACAGGGTCAATAAACTACCACTACAGGGTCAACAAACTACCACTACAGGGTCAACAAACTACCACTACAGGGTCAACAAACTACCACTACAGGGTCAACAAACTACCACTACAGGGTCAATAAACTACCACTACAGGGTCAACAAACTACCACTACAGGGTCAACAAACTACCACTACAGGGTCAACAAACTACCACTACAGGGTCAACAAACTACCACTACAGGGTCAACAAACTACCACTACAGGGTCAACAACTACCACTACAGGGTCAACAAACTACCACTACAGGGTCAACAAACTACCACTACAGGGTCAACAAACTACCACTACAGGGTCAACAAACTACCACTACAGGGTCAACAAACTACCACTACAGGGTCAACAAACTACCACTACAGGGTCAATAAACTACCACTACAGGGTCAATAAACTACCACCACAGGGTCAATAAACCACCATTACAGGGTCAATAAACCACCACTACAGGGTCAACAAACTACCACTACAGGGTCAATAAACTACCACTACAGGGTCAACAAACTACCACTACAGGGTCAACAAACTACCACTACAGGGTCAATAAACTACCACTACAGGGTCAACAAACTACCACTACAGGGTCAACAAACTACCACTACAGGGTCAACAAACTACCACTACAGGGTCAACAAACTACCACTACAGGGTCAACAAACTACCACTACAGGGTCAATAAACTACCACTACAGGGTCAACAAACTACCACTACAGGGTCAACAAACTACCACTACAGGGTCAATAAACTACCACTACAGGGTCAACAAACTACCACTACAGGGTCAACAAACTACCACTACAGGGTCAACAAACTACCACTACAGGGTCAATAAACTACCACTACAGGGTCAATAAACTACCACTACAGGGTCAATAAACTACCACTACAGGGTCAACAAACTACCACTACAGGGTCAACAAACTACCACTACAGGGTCAACAAACTACCACTACAGGGTCAACAAACTACCACTACAGGGTCAACAAACTACCACTACAGGGTCAACAAACTACCACTACAGGGTCAACAAACTACCACTACAGGGTCAACAAACTACCACTACAGGGTCAACAAACTACCACTACAGGGTCAACAAACTACCACTACAGGGTCAATAAACTACCACTACAGGGTCAAGAAACTACCACTACAGGGTCAAGAAACTACCACTACAGGGTCAACAAACTACCACTACAGGGTCAACAAACTACCACTACAGGGTCAACAAACTACCACTACAGGGTCAACAAACTACCACTACAGGGTCAATAAACTACCACTACAGGGTCAATAAACTACCACTACAGGGTCAACAAACTACCACTACAGGGTCAATAAACTACCACTACAGGGTCAAGAAACTACCACTACAGGGTCAACAAACTACCACTACAGGGTCAACAAACTACCACTACAGGGTCAACAAACTACCACTACAGGGTCAACAAACTACCACTACAGGGTCAATAAGCTACCACTACAGGGTCAATAAACTACCACTACAGGGTCAACAAACTACCACTACAGGGTCAACAAACTACCACTACAGGGTCAACAAACTACCACTACAGGGTCAACAAACTACCACTACAGGGTCAACAAACTACCACTACAGGGTCAATAAACTACCACTACAGGGTCAACAAACTACCACTACAGGGTCAACAAACTACCACTACAGGGTCAACAAACTACCACTACAGGGTCAATAAACTACCACTACAGGGTCAATAAACTACCACTACAGGGTCAATAAACTACCACCACAGGGTCAATAAACTACCACCACAGGGTCAATAAACTACCACTACAGGGTCAATAAACTACCACTACAGGGTCAATAAACTACCACTACAGGGTCAACAAACTACCACTACAGGGTCAATAAACTACCACTACAGGGTCAATAAACTACCACTACAGGGTCAATAAACTACCACTACAGGGTCAATAAACTACCACTACAGGGTCAATAAACTACCACTACAGGGTCAACAAACTACCACTACAGGGTCAATAAACTACCACTACAGGGTCAATAAGCTACCACTACAGGGTCAATAAACTACCACTACAGGGTCAACAAACTACCACTACAGGGTCAATAAACTACCACTACAGGGTCAATAAACTACCACTACAGGGTCAACAAACTACCACTACAGGGTCAATAAACTACCACTACAGGGTCAACAAACTACCACTACAGGGTCAATAAACTACCACTACAGGGTCAACAAACTACCACTACAGGGTCAACAAACTACCACTACAGGGTCAACAAACTACCACTACAGGGTCAATAAACTACCACTACAGGGTCAACAAACTACCACTACAGGGTCAATAAACTACCACTACAGGGTCAACAAACTACCACTACAGGGTCAATAAACTACCACTACAGGGTCAATAAACTACCACTACAGGGTCAACAAACTACCACTACAGGGTCAATAAACTACCACTACAGGGTCAACAAACTACCACTACAGGGTCAATAAACTACCACTACAGGGTCAATAAACTACCACTACAGGGTCAATAAACTACCACTACAGGGTCAATAAACTACCACTACAGGGTCAATAAACTACCACTACAGGGTCAACAAACTACCACTACAGGGTCAATAAACTACCACTACAGGGTCAATAAGCTACCACTACAGGGTCAATAAACTACCACTACAGGGTCAACAAACTACCACTACAGGGTCAATAAACTACCACTACAGGGTCAATAAACTACCACTACAGGGTCAACAAACTACCACTACAGGGTCAATAAACTACCACTACAGGGTCAACAAACTACCACTACAGGGTCAATAAACTACCACTACAGGGTCAACAAACTACCACTACAGGGTCAACAAACTACCACTACAGGGTCAACAAACTACCACTACAGGGTCAATAAACTACCACTACAGGGTCAACAAACTACCACTACAGGGTCAATAAACTACCACTACAGGGTCAACAAACTACCACTACAGGGTCAATAAACTACCACTACAGGGTCAATAAACTACCACTACAGGGTCAATAAACGACCACTACAGGGTCAATAAACTACCACTACAGGGTCAATAAACTACCACTACAGGGTCAATAAACTACCACTACAGGGTCAATAAACTACCACTACAGGGTCAATAAACTACCACTACAGGGTCAATAAACTACCACTACAGGGTCAATAAACTACCACTACAGGGTCAATAAACGACCACTACAGGGTCAATAAACTACCACTACAGGGTCAACAAACTACCACTACAGGGTCAACAAACTACCACTACAGGGTCAACAAACTACCACTAAATAAACAGTAAACATATTACACTCATAAAAGTTCCAAAACAATAAAAGATTTCAAATGTCATATTATGTTAATTGTTAAAGGACAAAAGGGAAAATTAACATAAATATGGGTTGTATTTACAATGGTGTTTGTTCTTCACTGGTTGCCCTTTTCTTGTGGCAAAGCTGTGAATGATCTGAGAGACAAGGCAAGAAGGGCCTTTATGCCATCAAAAGGAACATAAAATTCAACATACCAATTAGGATCTGGCTAAAAATATTTGAATCAGTCAGAGCCCATTGCCCTTTATGGTTGTGAGGACTGGGGTCCGCTCACCAACCAAGACTTCACAAAATGGGAAAAACTACAGATTGAGACACTGTATGCAGAATTCTACAAAAATATCCTCTGTGAACAACGTAGAACACCAAATAATGCAAGCAGAGCAGAATTAGGCCTAAATCCAGGAAAGAGCCGTTCAATTCTACAACCACCTAAAAGGAAGTGATTCCCAAACCTTCCATAACAAAGCCATCACCTACAGAGAGATGAACCTGGAGAAGAGTCCCCTAAGCAAGCTGGTCCTGGGGCTCTGTTCACAAACACAAAGCCCCAGCACAGCAACACAATTAGACACAACCAAATCATGAGAAAAACAAAAAAGGTAATTACTTGACACATTGGAAAGAATTAACAAAAAAACAGAGCAAACTAGAATGGTATTTGGCCCTAAACAGAGAGTACACAGCGGCAGAATACCTGACCACTGTGACTGACCCAAAATTAAGGAAAGCTTTGACTATGTCCAGACTCAGTGAGCATAGGCTTGCTATTGAGAAATGCCGCCGTAGCCAGACATGGCACTCAAGAGAAGACAGGCTATGTGCACAATGCCCACAAAATGAGGTGGAAACTGAGCTGCACTTCCTAACCTCCTGTCCAACATATGACCATATTAGAGACACATATTTCCCTCAGATTAGACCTGGTCGTGCTACACATCTTTTATTCACCCACTGCAGTATGCGTGTAAGAGTGTGATGCGTTGTCAGAGCCACGGGGCCAGCGTACCTTAGTCTTCCCCAGCTGCCAGTCTATCTTGGCGGGGTCATATGACATCAGCAGCTCTCTGCATCTCCCTCTCTGGTCGTCTGTTGGATGCTTGTCTTTCAGGATCATCTTGTACCTGCACAGGGAACAGACGCACACAGGTCAGACACAGAGCCGACGGGCCAGACACAGAGCCGACGGGCCAGACACAGAGCCGACGGGCCAGACACAGAGCCGACGGGCCAGACACAGAGCCGACGGGCCAGACACAGAGCCGACGGGCCAGACACAGAGCCGACGGGCCAGACACAGAGCCGACGGGTCAGACACAGAGCCGACGGGCCAGACACAGAGCCGACGGGCCAGACAAATCAAACGGGCCAGACAAATCAAACGGGCCAGACAAATCAAACGGGCCAGACAAGGGCCAGACGTGTCGAAGGAGCACAACATGACATGACACCCAGACAGTTGACAGCAGCACAATAGGAAATCAACACGAGCTCAATGACCCAGGTGAACACTGAGTCCGCATGTTCTGCTGTTTTGTAAGAGGGTAGACTGGCCAACATGAGCCTTGGTGGTGCACAGCGGAGGAGGCACAGTGGGTAGCCATGCCATTGACCCTGATCACAGAGTATATCCCCGGTGTTCATCGACACCCAGCAGGTGATTCTACAGGTTGAAACCCTGGCGTTCATCGACACCCAGCAGGTGATTCTACAGGTTGAAACCCCGGCGTCTGTCGACACCCAGCAGATGATCTACCGTGCACGGGAGACGGTGATGTTAGTCTGTCTTCCCTGTAAAAAGACCATTGTCCGTTTTTCTCACCTGCTGTAGAAGTCATTAAAAGTCCTGCGGACAGGGAAACCAGCCCTGCGGATCTTCACGGTCTCCAACATCCCAGAATACCTCAGCTGGTTCAGGACCACTTCTGGGTCAAACATGTTGGCGTTCTGATAAGTACAAAACACACTGAATTACTTTCCAACTCTAACTCTGTGAGAATACAAAAACAGCAGCCGTTGTACGACTGGACAGAAGTATAGTTAACAGTACAGGAGGCAACACACAACAGTCCTGTGTTCGTCTTACAGGAGGCAACACACAACAGTACTATGTTCGTCTTACAGGAGGGGACAGTACTATGTTCGTCTTACAGGAGGCAACACACAACAGTACTATGTTCGTCTTACAGGAGGCAACACACAACAGTCCTGTGTTCGTCTTACAGGAGGCAACACACAACAGTACTGTGTTCGTCTTACAGGAGGGAACAGTACTATGCGTGTCTTACAGGAGGGGACACAACAGTACTGTGCTCGTCTTACAGGAGGGAACAGTACTGTGCTCGTCTTACAAGAGGGACCACAACAGTACTATGCTCGTCTTACAGGAGGCAACACACAACAGTACTATGCTCGTCTTACAGGAGAGAACAGTACTATGCGTGTCTTACAGGAGGGACCACAACAGTACTGTGCTCGTCTTACAGGAGGGACCACAACAGTACTGTGCTCGTCTTACAGGAGGGACCACAACAGTACTGTGCTCGTCTTACAGGAGGGGACACAACAGTACTGTGCTCGTCTTACAGGAGGGGCGATACAAGGTGTTTAGGAACTAGAATTCTGTTACATGTCCTTAACCCACAGGATCGTTTCAGTCCGGTATAAATCAACTCTATTGTTCTCAGCTGTTCTGTTCTGACTGTCTTAGTGCTGCTTATCACACTGCACAATCACTTAACTCTGATTCACATCTCACTGGCTGTGTGTGTGTGTGTGTGTGTGTGTGTGTGTGTGTGTGTGTGTGTGGTACCCTACCATCAGGCATGTTATCAACCTGTTGTTCAGAGGAGTGTCAGGACTTGAATGTTCAACAAACAAAGTCCCTGTGATACAGCTAAGCTCCCCTAGAGACAACAGCATTCCCTTGTCAGCCGGGACAAGGCAGCCGCGACAAGGCAGCCGCGACAAGGCAGCCGCGACAAGGCAGCCGCGACAAGGCAGCCGCGACAAGGCAGCCGGGACAAGGCAGCCGGGACAAGGCAGCCGGGACAAGGCAGCCGGGACAAGGCAGCCGGGACAAGGCAGCAGACGACTATTAAAACTTTGAATAGCAGCTAGATATGGCATTCTGGGATCTGCCTGCCTATGTACACAGTAACAGACTAGTTCACATTCAGTAGCTGGTGGTTGGGGTGAATACTGAATGACCCACCTTGTTCACGTTGGGGTGAATACTGAATGACCCACCTTGTTCACGTTGGGGTGAATACTGAATGACCACCTTGTTCACGTTGTGGTGAATACTGAATGACCCACCTTGTTCACGTTGGGGTGAATACTGAATGACCCACCTTGTTCACGTTGGGGTGAATACTGAATGACCCACCTTGTTCACGTTGTGGTGAATACTGAATGACCCACCTTGTTCACGTTGTGGTGAATACTGAATGACCCACCTTGTTCACGTTGTGGTGAATACTGAATGACCCACCTTGTTCATGTTGGGTTTGATGCAGCGCACAAAGAAAGGGTTGGAGGCACTCAGAGTGTTCATCAAGGAATGGAGAGAGTCCTGCAGAAACACAACAACATCTAGATACGGGATCAGAAACACAACACCACATCTAGATACGGGATCAGAAACACAACACATCTAGATACGGGGTCAGAAACACAACAACACATCTAGATACGGGATCAGAAACACATCTAGATATGGGATCAGAAACACAACAACACATCTAGATACGGGATCAGAAACACAACACCACATCTAGATACGGGATCAGAAACACAACACATCTAGATACGGGGTCAGAAACACAACAACACATCTAGATACGGGATCAGAAACACATCTAGATACGGGATCAGAAACACATCTAGATACGGGATCAGAAACACAACAACACATCTAGATACGGGATCAGAAACACAACAACACATCTAGATACGGGATCAGAAACACATCAACATCTAGATACGGGATCAGAAACACATCAACACATCTAGATACGGGATCAGAAACACAACAACGCATCTAGATACGGGATCAGAAACACAACAACGCATCTAGATACGGGATCAGAAACACAACAACGCATCTAGATACGGGATCAGAAACACAACAACGCATCTAGATACGGGATCAGAAACACAACAACGCATCTAGATACGGGATCAGAAACACAACAACGCATCTAGATACGGGATCAGAAACACAACAACACATCTAGATACGGGATCAGAAACACAACAACACATCTAGATACGGGATCAGAAACACAACTCTAGATATGCAGTTGAAGTCGAAAGTTCACATACACCTTAGCCAAATACATTTCAACTCAGTTTTGAACAATTCCTGACATTTAATCCTCATAAAAATTCCCTGTTTTAGGTCAGTTAGGATCACCACTTTATTTTAAGAATGTGAAATGTCAGAATAATAGTAGAGATAATGATTTATTTCAGCTTTGACATCTTTCATCACATTCCCAGTGGGTCAGACGTTTACATACACTCATTTAGTATTTGGTAGCATTGCCTTTAAATCGTTTAACTTGGGTCAAACGTTTCGGTTAGCCTTCCACAAGCTTCCAACAATAAGTTGGGTGAATTTTGGCCCATTCCTCCTGACAGAGCTGGTGTAAATGAGTCAGGTTTGTAGGCCTCCTTGCTCGCACACACTTTTCCTAGTTTGCCCACAAATGTTCTATTGGATTGAGGTCAGGGCTTTGTGATGGCCACTCCAATACCTTGACTTTGTTGTCCTTAAGCCATTTTGCCACAACTTTGGAAGTATGCTTGGGGTTAATGTCCATTTGGAAGACCCATTGCAACCAAGCTTCAACTTCCTGACTGATGTCTTTAGATGTTGCTTCAATATATCAACGTAATTTTCCAGCCTCATGATGACATCTATTTTGTGAAGTGCACCAGTCCCTCTTGCAGCAAAGCACCACCACAACATGATGCTGCCACCCCCGTGCTTCATGGTTGGGATGGTGTTCTTTGGCTTGCAAGCCACTCCCTTTTTCCTGCAAACATAACGATGGTCATTATGGCCAAAGAGTTCTACTTGTGTTTCATCAGACCAGAGGACATTTTATCTGAAGACACTCCAAAAAGTACAATCTTTGTCCCCATGTACAGTCACTTTATCCCTACCTACATGTACAGTCGTGGCCAAAAGTTGAGAATGACACAAATATAAATTTTCACAAAGTCTGCTGCCTCAGTTTGTATGATGGCAATTTGCATATAATCCAGAATGTTATGAAGAGTGATCAGACAAATTGCAATTACTTGCGAAGTCCCTCTTGGCCAGGCAAATTAACTGAATCCCCCCCCAAAACATTTCCACTGCATTTCAGCCCTGCCACAAAAGGACCAGCTGAATCATTGTTCTTCCTCTGTCAATCATGGTTGCCTGCAAGGAAACATGTGCCGTCATCATTGCTTTGCACAAAAAAGGGCTTCACAGGCAAGGATATTGCTGCCAGTAAGATTTCACCTAAATCATCCATGTATCAGATCATCAAGAACTTCAAGGAGAAGACTTCGGGGCGCCCAAGAAAGTCCAGCAAGCGCCAGGACCGTCTCCTAAAAGTGGATTCAGCTGCCATCAGTCCTGTGTCATGCCAACAGTAAAACATCCTGAGACCATTCACGTGTGGGGTTGCTTCTCAGCCAAGGGAGTGGGCTCACTAACAATTTTGCCTAAGAACACAGCCATGAATAAAGAATGGAACCAACACATCCTCCGAGAGCATCTTCTCCCAACCATCCAGGAACAGTTTGGTGATGAACAGTGCCTTTTCCAGCATGATGGAGCACCTTTCCATAAGGCAAAAGTGATACCTAAGTGGCTCGGGGAACAAAATATCGATATTTTGGGTTAATGGTCAGGAAACTCCTCAGACCTTAATCCCTTTGAGAACTTGTGGTCAATCCTCAAGAGGCGGGTGGACAAACAAAAACCCACAAATTCTGACAAACTCCAAGCATTGATTATGCAAAAATGGGCGGCCATCAGTCAGGATGTGGCCCAGAAGTTAATTGACAGCATGCCAGGGTGGATTGCAGAGGTCTTGAAAAAGAAGGGTCAACACTGCATATATGGACTCTTTGCATCAACTTCATGTAATTGTCAATGAAAGCCTTTGACACTTATGAAATGCTTGTAATTATACTTCAGTATTCCATAGTAACATCTGACAAAAATATCTAAAGACACTGAAGCAGCAAACTTTGTGGAAATTAATATTTGTGTCATTCTCAACTTTTGGCCACGACTGTACAGTTGTAAACTGTAGTCTGGCTTTTTTTTAATGGCGATTTTGGCAGTGATTTCTTCCTTCCTGAGCAGCCTTTCACGTTATGTCGATATAGGACTCGTTTTACTGTGGATATAGACAATTTTATACCAGTTTCCTCCAGCATCTTCACAAGGTCCTTTGCTGTTGTTCTGGGATTGATTTGCACTTTTTGCACCAAAGTACGTTCATCTCTAGGAGACAGAACACGTCTACTTCCTGAGCAGTATGACGGCTGCGTGGTCCCATGGTGTTTATACTTGTGTACTATTGTTTGTACAGATGAACGTGGTACCTTCAGGCGTTTGGAAATTGCTCCCAAGGATGCAATTTGTGGATGTCTACAATTTTATCTGAGTTCTTGGCTGATTTCTTTTAATTTTCCCCTGACATCAAGCAAAGGCACTGAGTTGGAAGGTAGGCCTTGAAATACATCCACAGGTACACCTCCAATTGACTCAAATGATGTCAATTAGTCTATCGAAGATTCTAAAGCCATGACATCATTTTCTGGAATTTTCCAAGCTGTTTAAAGGCACAGTCAACTTAGTGTTTGTAAACTTTGACGCATTGGAATTGTGATGCAGTGAATTTTAAGTGAAATAATCTGTCTGTAAACAAATTGTTGGAAAAATGACTTGTGTCATGCACAATGTAGATGTCCTAACCGACTTTCCACAAATGTCTTATTAACAAATTGTAGTTTTGGCGTGGTTGAAAAATGAGTTAATGACTCCAACCTAAGTGAATGTAAACTTCCAACAAACTGTTTTTACGGAATCAGAAACATAATATCGAGATATAGATACAGGACCAGCATCAAGAGGCAACCTCAATACAACAGATTCACACACAATGGCTATGACCTCCTTAGGGTCCTCATCTCCTGCTGACCAGGGTGTTTACAGGCTCTGACCTCCTTAGGGTCCTCATCTCCTGCTGACCAGGGTGTTTACAGGCTCTGACCTCCTTAGGGTCCTCATCTCCTGCTGACCAGGGTGTTTACAGGCTCTGACCTCCTTAGGGTCCTCATCTCCTGCTGACCAGGGTGTTGACAGGCTCTGACCTCCTTAGGGTCCTCATCTCCTGCTGACCAGGGTGTTTACAGGCTCTGACCTCCTTAGGGTCCTCATCTCCTGCTGACCAGGGTGTTTACAGGCTCTGACCTCCTTAGGGTCCTCATCTCCTGCTGACCAGGGTGTTTACAGGCTCTGACCTCCTTAGGGTCCTCATCTCCTGCTGACCAGGGTGTTGACAGGCTCTGGCTACAGGACTATATTTACCCAGCAGTGCCAGCAAGGACCTTTGAACCGAGCACTCTCTTTCGCTCAGACTGACCGTCTCCAGTAAGATACTGCCAGGGGGACGTGTGGATGAGGGGTAATCTCCAGCTTTAGGAGCTGCAGTCCAGGCTAAATCCCCTTCATACCAGTTACGGCATGTGAAGCCCCCCACCCATCTCACATGGAATCCTCTCTCTATATATATTATAACCTGCTGTGTCTCTGTCTCTCTCCAGACTAACCAGTACTACATGAAGCCCAGAGTGACTGATCACCAGTTTGCCATCAAGCACTATGCTGGAGAGGTAAATTACCCTCAAGGAGCTCAACACTTGAGAAGGACTCTCTCTGTCAAACACAAACAAAAGACTATTCAAAACGCTTAGGGAAACTGTCAACCTCATGATCAAGGCAATCCGTATCATGGCATAGCCAAAAGGATTCTATGTGACTCTACAGTATAGTGAAGGTTATGGTTAGGAGGTCAGAGGTCGACTATGCTCCTCTGTGATTGGTCCTCACCCTGAACTGAGAGCTGACGGTGGATTAGGGTTAGAGGTCCTCACCCTGAACTGAGAGCTGACAGTGGATTAGGGTTAGAGGTTAGAGGTCCTCACCCTGAACTGAGAGCTGACAGTGGATTAGGGTTAGAGGTTAGAGGTCCTCACCCTGAACTGAGAGCTGACAGTGGATTAGGGTTAGAGGTCCTCACCCTGAACTGAGAGCTGACAGTGGATTAGGGTTAGAGGTCCTCACCCTGAACTGAGAGCTGACAGTGGATTACGGTTAGAGGTTAGAGGTCCTCACCCTGAACTGAGAGCTGACAGTGGATTAGGGTTAGAGGTCCTCACCCTGAACTGAGAGCTGACGGTGGATTAGGGTTAGGGGTTAGAGGTTAGAGGTCCTCACCATGAACTGAGAGCTGACGGTGGATTAGGGTTAGGGGTTCGAGGTTAGAGGTCCTCACCCTGAACTGAGAGCTGACAGTGGATTAGGGTTAGGGGTTCGAGGTTAGAGATCCTCACCCTGAACTGAGAGCTGACGGTGGGTTTCCGTCTGGCCGTCCCCATCTTCAGGGTCTCCTCTCCGTTCCTGCTTCCGACACGCTCAAACAGGTCATAGATGAAGTCAAGCCTGAAGGACGGAACAAACATGTTCAACATTCTCTAAACACAGTGGAGTGACTTTAGTACAGGGTCAGAGGGTATTGCTCTGCACATTAACACAGTGTAGTGACTTTAGTACAGGGTCAGAGGGTATTACTCTGTACATTAACACAGTAGAGTGACTTTAGTACAGGGTCAGAGGGTATTACTCTGTACATTAACACAGTGGAGTGACTTTAGTACAGGGTCAGAGGGTATTACTCTGTACATTAACACAATGGAGTGACTTTAGTACAGGGTCAGAGGGTATTATTCTGCACATTAACATAGTGGAGTGACTTTAGTACAGGGTCAGAGGGTATTGCTCTGTACATTAACACAGTGGAGTGACTTTAGTACAGGGTCAGAGGGTATTACTCTGTACATTAACACAGTAGAGTGACTTTAGTACAGGGTCAGAGGGTATTACTCTGTACATTAACACAGTGGAGTGACTTTAGTACAGGGTCAGAGGGTAATACATTAACACAGTGGAGTGACTTTAGTACAGGGTCAGAGGGTATTACTCTGTACATTAACATAGTGGAGTGACTTTAGTACAGGGTCAGTGGGTATTACTCTGTACATTAACACAGTGGAGTGACTTTAGTACAGGGTCAGAGGGTATTACTCTGTACATTAACACAGTAGAGTGACTTTAGTACAGGGTCAGAGGGTATTACTCTGTACATTAACACAGTAGAGTGACTTTAGTACAGGGTCAGAGGGTATTACTCTGTACATTAACACAGTGGAGTGACTTTAGTACAGGGTCAGAGGGTATTACTCTGTACATTAACACAGTGGAGTGACTTTAGTACAGGGTCAGATGGTATTACATCAACACAGTGGAGTGACTTTAGTACAGGGTCAGAGGGTATTACTCTGTACATTAACACAGTAGAGTGACTTTAGTACAGGGTCAGAGGGTATTACTCTGTACATTAACAGAGTGGAGTGACTTTAGTACAGGGTCAGAGGGTATTACTCTGCACATTAACACAGTGGAGTGACTTTAGTACAGGGTCAGAGGGTATTACTCTGTACATTAACACAGTGGAGTGACTTTAGTACAGGGTCAGATGGTATTACATCAACACAGTGGAGTGACTTTAGTACAGGGTCAGAGGGTATTACTCTGTACATTAACACAGTAGAGTGACTTTAGTACAGGGTCAGAGGGTATTACTCTGTACATTAACATAGTGGAGTGACTTTAGTACAGGGTCAGATGGTATTACATTAACACAGTGGAGTGACTTTAGTACAGGGTCAGTGGGTATTACTCTGTACATTAACACAGTGGAGTGACTTTAGTACAGGGTCAGAGGGTATTACATTAACACAGTGGAGTGACTTTAGTACAGGGTCAGTGGGTATTACTCTGTACATTAACACAGCGGAGTGACTTTAGTACAGGGTCAGAGGGTATTACATTAACACAGTGGAGTGACTTTAGTACAGGGTCAGTATTACTCTGTACATTAACACAGTGGAGTGACTTTAGTACAGGGTCAGAGGGTATTACTCTGTACATTAACACAGTGGAGTGACTTTAGTACAGGGTCAGAGGGTATTACTCTGCACATTAACACAGTGGAGTGACTTTAGTACAGGGTCAGAGGGTATTACATTAACACAGTGGAGTGACTTTAGTACAGGGTCAGAGGGTATTACTCTGTACATTAACACAGTGGAGTGACTTTAGTACAGGGTCAGTATTACTCTGTACATTAACACAGTGGAGTGACTTTAGTACAGGGTCAGAGGGTATTACTCTGTACATTAACACAGTGGAGTGACTTTAGTACAGGGTCAGAGGGTATTGCTTTGTGGGTTGTTATGCTTGTTTATTCCAGTCTGAGGAACATCTAGTAGCCGTTCCATGACCAGGGGACAACACACACACCACTCACACACACCACACACACCTGCTGTCCTTGAGCATGTTTAAGACGTCATCTCTGAAGGTGTCTCGGTTCTTCTGTAGGACCCCTCTGACGTCATACAGAACCTGACAGAGAGTGGGGACATGTTTCAGTTAGTTCAACTGGCAGGGGACAGGACAGTGTATGTTCACTAGGGCCATGGTACACATGCTGAAAGAGAACGAGCCTGATCTAATGCTCAGTGAGAGTGCGGCTAAGAGCAGGTGAGAGGAGTCGACTGCTGTGTTAAGACAGTCACCTGTTGACAGTTACTCGGCACCTGGTCTTAACAGCATAGCAGCGACAGATTCCTCCCTCCTACTGAAGTACTGCTCTCCTGGCCCAGGACAGGAAGCGTTAGAGGTATTGATTCCATAGACATCTATAGCCATATGCACAATGACCCATGACAGAGACGTGCTTATGAGTTTAATGATGGTGCAGCTTCACCTCGGATGAGGACTTCCTGAGTTACTATTTCACCTTGTGTTATTTATGGTGAAACGACCTCTAAAATAAAGTTGGACTGGGAGAACTCTACTGAAGAATGTGACTGTCCTCCATGTGAACTAACAGAGCCCTTCCAGACAACAACACCGAGCCCTTCCAGACAACAACACCGAGCCCTTCCAGACAACAACACCGAGCCCTTCCAGACAACAACACCGAGCCCTTCCAGACAACAACACCGAGCCCTTCCAGACAACAACACCGAGCCCTTCCAGACAACAACACCGAGCCCTTCCAGACAACAACACCGAGCCCTTCCAGACAACAACACCGAGCCCTTCCAGACAACAACACCGAGCCCTTCCAGACAACAACACCGAGCCCTTCCAGACAACAACACCGAGCCCTTCCAGACAACAACACCGAGCCCTTCCAGACGACAACACCGAGCCCTTCCAGACGACAACACCGAGCCCTTCCAGACGACAACACCGAGCCCTTCCAGACGACAACACCGAGCCCTTCCAGACGACAACACCGAGCCCTTCCAGACGACAACACCGAGCCCTTCCAGACGACACCGAGCCCTTCCAGACAACACCGAGCCCTTCCAGACAACACCGAGCCCTTCCAGACAACACCGAGCCCTTCCAGACAACACCGAGCCCTTCCAGACAACACCAAGCCCTTCCAGACAACACCAAGCCCTTCCAGACAACACCGAGCCCCGAGCAGCAGGGACAGGAATCAGGGTGGCTCCACAGCCTCCTCTCCTAGTGGAGTTGGGGTGTGGGGAGAGGGACAGGAATCAGGGTGGCTCCACAGCATCCTCTCCTAGGGGAGTTGGGGTCTGGGGAGAGGAGGGACAGGAATCAGGGTGGCTCCATAGCATCCTCTCCTAGGGGAGTTGGGGTCTGGGGAGAGGAGGGACAGGATTCGCTGCTGCTCGGCCACGGAAGCCCATTTCATGAAGCTCCCGACAAACAGTTCCTGTGCTGACGTTGCTTCCAGAGGCAGTTTGGAACTCGGTAGTGAGTGTTGCTTCCAGAGGCAGTTTGGAACTCAGTAGTGAGTGTTGCTTCCAGGGCAGTTTGGAACTCTGTAGTGAGTGTTGCTTCCAGAGGCAGTTTGGAACTCTGTAGTGAGTGTTGCAACTGAGAACAGACCATTTTTAGCACTCGGCAGTCCAGGCACTCCCGTTCTGTGATCTTGTGTGGACTACCACTTCGTGGCTAAGCCATTGTTTCTCCAAGAGGTTTCCACTTCACAATAACAGCACTTACAGAACTGACTTGTTGGAAAGGTGACATCCTAAGAAGATGCCATGTTGAAATCCACTGAGCTCTTCAGTAAGGCCAATGTTTGTCTACAGAGAATGGTGGTGTGATCGATTTCATACGTCAGCAACGTGTGTGGCTGAAATAGCTGAATCCACTCATTTTAAGGAGTGTCCACATAGTTTTTTGTATATATAGTGTATGCTACTGCTACTATCTATTATCTATCCTGTTGCCTAGTCACTTTACCCCTACCTACAGTATACTGCTGTTACTGTCTATTATCTATCCTTTACCCCTACCTACAGTATACTGCTGTTACTGTCTATTATCTCTCCTTTACCCCTACCTACAGTATACTGCGGTTACTGTCTATTATCTATCCTTTACCCCTACCTACAGTATACTGCTGTTACTGTCTATTATCTATCCTTTACCCCTACCTACAGTATACTGCTGTTACTGTCTATTATCTCTCCTTTACCCCTACCTACAGTATACTGCTGTTACTGTCTATTATCTATCCTTTACCCCTACCTACAGTATACTGCTGTTACTGTCTATTATCTATCCTTTACCCCTACCTACAGTATACTGCTGTTACTGTCTATTATCTATCCTTTACCCCTACCTACAGTATACTGCTGTTACTGTCTATTATCTCTCCTTTACCCCTACCTACAGTATACTGCTGTTACTGTCTATTATCTATCCTTTACCCCTACCTACAGTATACTGCTGTTACTGTCTATTATCTATCCTGTTGTCTAGTCACTTTATCCCTACCTACATGTACAGTCACTTTATCCCTACCTACATGTACAGTCACTTTATCCCTACCTACATGTACAGTCACTTTATCCCTACCTACATGTACAGTCACTTTATCCCTACCTACATGTACAGTCACTTTATCCCTACCTACATGTACAGTCACTTTATCCCTACCTACATGTACAGTCACTTTATCCCTACCTACATGTACAGTCACTTTATCCCTACCTACATGTACAGTCACTTTATCCCTACCTACATGTACAGTCACTTATCCCTACCTACATGTACAGTCACTTTATCCCTACCTACATGTACAGTCACTTTATCCCTACCTACATGTACAGTCACTTTATCCCTACCTACATGTACAGTCACTTTATCCCTACCTACATGTACAGTCACTTTATCCCTACCTACATGTACAGTCACTTTATCCCTACCTACATGTACAGTCACTTTATCCCTACCTACATGTACAGTCACTTTATCCCTACCTACATGTACAGTCACTTTATCCCTACCTACATGTACAGTCACTTTATCCCTACCTACATGTACAGTCACTTTATCCCTACCTACATGTACAGTCACTTTATCCCTACCTACATGTACAGTCACTTTATCCCTACCTACATGTACAGTCACTTTATCCTACCTACATGTACAGTCACTTTATCCCTACCTACATGTACAGTCACTTTATCCCTACCTACATGTACAGTCACTTTATCCCTACCTACATGTACAGTCACTTTATCCCTACCTACATGTACAGTCACTTTATCCCTACCTACATGTACAGTCACTTTATCCCTACCTACATGTACAGTCACTTTATCCCTACCTACATGTACAGTCACTTTATCCCTACCTACATGTACAGTCACTTTATCCCTACCTACATGTACAGTCACTTTATCCCTACCTACATGTACAGTCACTTTATCCCTACCTACATGTACATCCACTGTATCCCTACCTACATGTACAGTCACTTTATCCCTACCTACATGGTACATTCACTTTATCCCTACCTACATGTAACAGGTCACTTTAACTACCGACATGTACAATCACTTTATCCCTACCTACATGTACAGTCACTTTATCCCTACCTACATGTACAGTCACTTTATCCCTACCTACATGTACAGTCACTTTATCCCTACCTACATGTACAGTCACTTACCCTACCTACATGACAGTCACTTTATCCTACCTACATGTACAGTCACTTTATCCCTACCTACATGTACAGTCACTTTATCCCTACCTACATGTACAGTCACTTTATCCCTACCTACATGTACAGTCACTTATCCCTACCTATGTACATCACTTTAATCCTACCTATGTACGTCACTTTATTCCCTACCTACATGTACAGTCACTTTATCCCTACCTACATGTACAGTCACTTTATCCCTACCTACATGTACAGTCACTTTATCCCTACCTACATGTACAGTCACTTTATCCCTACCTACATGTACAGTCACTTTATCCCTACCTACATGTACAGTCACTTTATCCCTACCTACATGTACAGTCACTTTATCCCTACCTTACATGTACAGTCACTTTATCCCTACCTACATGTACAGTCACTTTATCCCTACCTACATGTACAGTCACTTTATCCCTACCTACATGTACAGTCACTTTATCCCTACCTTACATCTTACCTACATGTACAGTCACTTTATCCCTACCTACATGTACAGTCACTTTATCCCTACCTACATGTACAGTCACTTTATCCCTACCTACATGTACAGTCACTTTATCCCTACCTACATGTACAGTCACTTTATCCCTACCTACATGTACAGTCACTTTATCCCTACCTACATGTACAGTCACTTTATCCCTACCTACATGTACAGTCACTTTATCCCTACCTACATGTACAGTCACTTTATCCCTACCTACATGTACAGTCACTTTATCCCTACCTACATGTACAGTCACTTTATCCCTACCTACATGTACAGTCACTTTATCCCTACCTACATGTACAGTCACTTTATCCCTACCTACATGTACAGTCGTGGCCAAAACTTGAGAATGACACAAATATTAATTTTCACAAAGTCTCCTGCCTCAGTTTGTATGATGGTAATTTGCATATACTCCAGAATGTTATGAAGAGTGATCAGATTAATTGCAATTAATTGCAAAGTCCCTCTTTGCCATGCAAATTAACTGAATCTCCCAAAAAACATTTCCACTGCATTTCAGCCCTGCCACAAAAGGCCCAGCTGACATCATGTCAGTGATTCTCTCGTTAACACAGGTGTGAGTGTTGACGAGGACAAGACTGGAGATCCCTCTGTCATGCTGATTGAGTTCGAATAACAGACGAAGCTTCAAAAGGAGGGTGGTGCTTGGAATCATTGTTCTTCCTCTGTCAACCATGGTTACCTGCAAGGAAACATGTGCCGTCATCATTGCTTTGCACAAAAAGGGCTACACAGGCAAGGATATTGCTGCCAGTAAGTTTGCACCTAAATCAACCATTTATCGGATCATCAAGAACTTCAAGGAGAGCGGTTCAATTGTTGTTAAGGTGGCTTCAGGGCGCCCAAGAAAGTCCAGCAAGTGCCAGGACCATCTCCTAAAGTTGATTCAGCTGTAGGATCGGGGCACCACCAGTACAGAGCTTGCTCAGGAATGGCAGCAGGCAGGTGTGAGTGCATCTGCACGCACAGTAATGCGAAGACTTTTAGAGGATGGCCTGGTGTCAAGAAGGGCAGCAAAGAAGCCACTTCTCTCCAGGAAAAACATCAGGGACAGACTGATATTCTGCAAAAGGTTCAGGGATTGGACTGCTGAGGACTGGGGTAAAGTCATTTTCTATGATGAATCCCCTTTCCGATTGGTTGGGGCATCTGGAAAAAAGCTTGTCCAGAGAAGACAAGGTGAGCGCTAGCATCAGTCCTGTGTCATGCCAACAGTAAAGCATCCTGAGACCATTCACGTGTGGGGTTGCTTCTCAGCCAAGGGAGTGGGCTCACTCACAATCTTGCCTAAGAACACAGCCATGAATAAAGAATGGTACCAACACATCCTCTGAGAGCAACTTCTCCCAACCATCCAGGAACAGTTTGGTGATGAACAATGCCTTTTCTAGCACGATGGAACACCTTTCCATAAGGCAAAAGTGATAACTAAGTGGCTCGGGGAACAAAATATCGATATTTTGGGTTAATGGCCAGGAAACTCCTCAGACCTTAATCCCTTTGAGAACTTGTGGTCAATCCTCAAGAGGCAGGTGGACAAACAAAAACCCACAAATTCTGACAAACTCCAAGCATTGATTATGCAAAAATGGGCGAGGTCTTGAAAAAGAAGGGTCAACACTGCAAATATTGACTCTCTGCATCAACTTCATGTAATTGTCAATGAAAGCCTTTGACACTTTTGAAATGCTTGTAATTATACTTCAGTATTCCATAGTAACATCTGACAAAAATATCTAAAGACACTGAAGCAGCAAACTTTGTGGAAATTAATATTTGTGTCATTCAAAACTTTTGGCCACGACTGTTCATAGCTACCTCAAATAACCTGTACCCCTGCACAGCAACTCAGTACTGGCACTCCCTGTATATACAGTAGCCATGTTGTTACCTGGTACTTCCTGTCTATAGCCATGCTATTAACTGGTACTTCCTGTCTATAGCCATGCTATTAACTGGTACTTCCTGTATATAGCCATGCTATTAACTGGTACTTCCTGTATATAGCCATGCTATTAACTGGTGTTTCCTGTATATAGCCATGTTGTTACCTGGTACTTCCTGTCTATAGCCATGTCTTTAACTGGTACTTCCTGTCTATAGCCATGTTGTTACCTGGTACTTCCTGTCTATAGCCATGCCTTTAACTGGTACTTCCTGTATATAGCCATGCCTTTAACTGGTACTTCCTGTCTATAGCCATGCCTTTAACTGGTACTTCCTGTCTATAGCCATGCCTTTAACTGGTACTTCCTGTATATAGCCATGCCTTTAACTGGTACTTCCTGTCTATAGCCATGCCTTTAACTGGTACTTCCTGTATACAGCCATGTTATTTTTACTCATTCGTTATTCACTGTGTATTTATTCTTCATGTGAGTATTTCTATGTATTTTATCTTTAAAGGGCTGATCAGCAGTTCAAACATTCAAAATGCGCCCCGTCACTGTTTTTGTTAAAAAGTTGAGGGATGGAGAAATGTACCCAAAATCACATTCACAGACAAAGCTATTGATGCAAGGACTGACCAGCCATGATATCACACTATATTGTTAATCACATTCTGAGGCTAAACAGTGTTGGTTTACATAGTTCCCTAACATCGGAGTAAAACGAGCTGTATGGTTCTGATGGGGAACGACAGTTAAACTAAGATCATGAGGCATTTACAAGTTATATTCTTTAACAATGATTACCGTATGTATCAACTGCTGATTTAAATGCTGCATTGCTGGAAAATGAACCCTTAAGTAAGCATTTCACTGTCTACACCAGTTTACAAAGCATGTAACAAATACAATTGGGTTTGATTTGCTCAAATTTGATTTGATTTATTGAGACTGAAGGAAAATGATGTCTGTTGTCCTCTTCCAAAGGCCATCCTAATTCTGTCAAAGTCAACCTTTGACCCTCCTGTTGTCAGTGAGCCAGCCACCCATTACCTCCCCCTCTCTGTCCCTGTTCCCGGGACAGCAGCCTCCCCCCCTCTGTTCCCCGAAACAACAGCCTCCCCCTCTCTGTCCCCGAAACAACAGCCTCCCCCTCTCTGTCCCCGAAACAACAGCCTCCCCTCTCTGTCCCCCCTCCCCTCTCTGTCCCGAAACAACAGCCTCCCCCTCTCTGTCCCCGAAACA